>NW_022263633.1:0-47856 GCF_002021735.2 Oncorhynchus kisutch
CACACTGTGCACCTCACTACACATTTATATTACATATGTTGTCTTCTGGTCAACATATGGACCCAAAGGGTTTAAAAGTGGGGAAAAGTATGTGTGTAGGTGAAAACTAGTGAAAATGAAAAAAAAGGTTTGCTGTGTGCCTTCACTCTGTCTTCCTCCTTCCTGGTTCTGCTGTTTAAACATAGCACCAAGAACATGTCTGTCTCCCTGCTTGTCTGCCTGTCTCACACTTTTCTCGCGCTCTTTACCCTTTGTAGGGTGTAAAACTACAAAATGTCTTGCGGGAACCTGCACAATGTTATTACAATACATTATGTCGACACATTATATATATATTGTATAAAACAATCTGTATAATTACCTCACTCTAACCCAGAACAGGTGCAAATTGGGTGAGGGACAAAACAGTTAATTAGCTTTGCATGTGTGGGCTCCTTACCACAATTGGTATGGCAAGAATTTTCTCAGCTCTGGGGGCCCTAGAAATAACTTTTGCAGAGAGGAAGTGTGAAGGAGGGTCTTCCACTTTCAATTCGGATTCAGACAGTGAGTTGGAACAAGAGGATGAGATTGACCCTCAAACAGCTCATCAGCAGCCTGCAGGAGGAGGAATATGGATGGTGAAATTGAATGGTCATCTTGCTCAAGGAAGGAGCCACCCGCATGGCTGCCAACATGATAAGGATGCAATCAGGGCCGACGCGGATGGCAGTTACTCGTCTGCAGGACATAAAGTACTTCTTTTGAACTGTTCACTCCCAGGCCAACATCCAGAAAATCATTCTGGACCTCACTAATTTGGAGAGGCGATTCCAGGATGCTGGCCTTTAAGGCAGAGTTCCTCTGTCCAGTGGCTGTGTTCTTTTGCCCATCTTAATCTTTTATCTTTATTGGCCAGTCTAAAATATGGCTTTTCTTTGCAACTCTGCCTAAAAGGCCAGCATCCCGGAGTCGCCTCTTCACTGTTGACGTTGAGATTGGTGTTTTGCGGGTACTATTTAATGAAGCTGCCAGTTGAGGACTTGTGAGACGTCTGTTTCTCAAACTAGACACTTCTATGTACTTGTTGTCTTGCTCTGTTGTGCACCGGGGCCTCCCCTCCTCTTTCTATTCTGGAAAGGGCCAGTTTGCACTGTTCTATGAAGAGAGTAGTACACAGCGTATACCAGATCTTTAGTTTCTTGACAATTTCTTGCATGAATAGCCTTGATTTCTCAGAAGAAGAATAGACTGACGAGTTTCTGAAGAAAGTTAATTGTTCCTGGCCAATTCAAAATAAGGACATGTCTAAGTGACCATAACCTTTTGAACAATGGTATATATACTAAAGTAGAGGTTTATTATTATTATTATTGCTAAAGGCAAAGCATAGGTGATAAAAAAATAAATAAGAGATAGCACTTGTATATCCTAATAAAGAATCAGACATGTGCAGAAAGTAGTTTTGAATGCATTTTATTGAAGGGAAACAATACAGCCTTGAACTTACTTGACAACATAGTGATATATTTCTTATATACTGTGCAATGAGGAATTCAACTATGAAATACTAGTCTTCTCCCATTTATTGAACCATTGCCCCCACCCACAAGGTGTATAAACAACAACATTAAACCATAATAAAATAAGATAATCGATACAAAACAAAAACATGAAAACATAAATCAATCAACTCTAATTAGAACACGTAGGACAGTATGCAAGTGTGTGTGCATGGACTTTGCAGATGTATCGACTGGCGGATCCTGGCTAGCTGGTGGTTCTGGCAGATCCTGGCTGACTGGCGGATCTGGAAGATCATGGCTGACTGGCGGATCCTGGCTGAATGGCGGATCTGGAAGATCCTGGCTGACTGGCGGATCCTGGCTGACTGGCAGATCTGGAAGATCCTGGCTGACTGGCGGCTCTAGCTGATCTGGCTGCTCCATGCATACAGGCAGCTCTGGCTGCTCCATGCAGACTGACAGCTCTGGCTGCTCCATGCAGACTGGCAGCTCTGGCTGCTCCATGCAGACTGGAAGCTCTGGCTGCTCCATGCAGACTGGCAGCTCTGGCTGCTCCATGCAGACTGGCAGCTCTGGCTTCTCCATGCAGATTAGCAGCTCTGGCTGCGTTGAACAGGAAGGAGACTCCGGCAGCGCTGGAGAGAAGGAAGGCTCTGGCAGCGCTAAACAGGCGGGAGACTCCGGCAGCGCTGGAGAGGAGGAAGGCTCTGATAGCACTAGACAGGTGGGAGACTCCGGCAGCGCTGGAGAGGAGGAAGGCTCTGGCAGCGCTAAACAGGCGGGAGACTCCGGCAGCGCTGGAGAGGAGAAAGGCAGCGCTGAACAGGCGAGGCGCACTGAAGGCCTGGTGCGTGGTGCCGGCACTGGTGGTACTGGTGGCACAGGATGGACCAGACCGTGAAGGTGTACTGGAGAGCCTGAGAGCAGGACTGGCACAGGACGTGCAAGGCTAGGTAGGTACACAGGAGGCCTAGTGCGTGAGGCTGGCACACTCTTCACCAGCCGACTAACACGCACCTCAGGACAAGTATGGAGCGCTGACCCAGGTGCCATCAAATCCCCGACAAGCTCCGTCGGGCGAATATCGTATCTAAAGCACCAACCTAGCAACTCCCTCATAACTCTCTCCTCCACTTTCCCCATTAACTCCTTCACAGTCTCTGCTTCACTCACCTCCAACACCGGCTCTGGTTCTGGTCTGCTCCTTGGCTCCTCACGATAAACAGGGGGAGTTGGCTCAGGTCTGAACCCTGACTCTGCCACACTCTCCCTGAGCCCCCCCCCCCCAATACATTTTTGGGGCTGACACTGGGGCTTCCTTCTGCGCCGCCGTGCTTTTCTCTTCAACTCCATTCTCCTTTAGCCCTCCTCGCACTGCTCCAGTGAATCCCAGGCGGGCTCCGGCACTCTCTCTGGGTCGACCGCCCACCTGTCTATTTCCTCCCAAGTCGTATAATCCAACCTTGGTTGCTCCTGCTGCCGCAGCCTGTCACCTGGTGCTGGTGTGGTGGGTGATTCTGTTACGGATTTCTTCCGTCGATGGAGAGTCGGACCAAAATGCAGCGTGGTTAAATTGAGACATCTTTAATGACGATGAATACGAACAATACAAAACAACAAACGGAATGTGAAAACCTATACAGCCTGTCTGGTGACAACTAACACAGAGTAAGGAACAATCACCCACGAAACACTAAAAGAATATGATCACCTGCCTCTGATTGAGAACCGCCTCAGGCAACCATAGACTTTGCTAGAACACCCCACTAAGCCACAATCCCAAAACCTACGAAACCCCCCCATACATAAACACAACACAAAATAAACCCATGTCACACCCTGGCCTGACCAAATAAATAAAGAAAACACAAAATACTAAGACCAGGGCGTGACAATTTCTCACATGTGCAGCACATAGTATTTGTTTTACAGTCCTTCTTTGGGGAGCAGAATTGGCATCTACTCCTCTTGCCTGCCCCAGCTGCAGCTTCAGGTGGATCAGGACAAGATTCAGCCCCCTGAACAGCTTTCACAAGCGCTGCAGAGGCTGCTGTGCAGGGGAGGCTCTCCCTTCTTTGAATGTGTGTGGTTACAAGTGCCTTTCCCAGCTGCTCCAGGAACACCCTCCTTTTGTTCTGCTTATCAGGCATCAAGATAGGGTTGTTCCCCATCTTCTTCATCAGATACATCCTCCTCTTCTAAATCATTGTTCTCTTGTTCCTCCTGGACATGTGAAAAAATTAGATATACAACGCGTTGGGCACTAAAACGTGTACTCATGGCTTCAGCAAAAAGAGAACAGGGGCGACTGTCATCTGCAGCACCTTTATAGCCTCTGACTGAATTCCCCATTAGTAAACAATGCTTTCCACAAATGTTTATTTTGGCAGATCTTTTACATTTTTTGAGATGCTGCTCATGCTAAAAAAGTTTTAGTTTTGTCTGAGTTCATTCAGTAGCACACATAATGTGTGTGTGTGTGTGTCTGTGTCTTTGTGGTTTTTGTGGTGTGTAAATTATTTTATATCTGCCGGGTCAAAAATGACCCTACGACAATCTTTGTACCCTGGTGGTGTACAGCTTTCATGGAAATATAAAAAGCTTGGCCTACCGAATACACATTGAGATATGGATATCGTTGCACTTCCTAGGGCTTCCACTAGATGTCAACCGTCTTTAGAAACTTGAAGTTGCATGTTAGTGCAGGTAGAGTCAGTACAGGTAGTCTGTGGGTGTATGTAGACAGACATTGATTATCTCTTCAGCAGTTTTATTTTTTGGAGAATGAAGCTGTCTTGGATCCTGTTGGTCTGAGACCTGATGCTCCTGTTTCCCCTGCCAGACTGTAGCGGAGAGAACAGTCCTTACCTGGGATGGCTGAAGTCATTATAAATGTCCTGGATGGCTGGGAGCTCGCCCCCAGTGATAGACTGGGCCGTCCGCACCACCCTTTGTGATCGAGAGCGGGGCATTTACCATTCATTTTAATCAGAGGGCTCATATAAATACTATGCATGCCAGACACTCTTGGCTAATAGTTGAGGAAAGACTGACTGTATCACTTCTTGTTTTTCTAAGAAACATTCAAGTGTTGGAAATTCGAATTGTTTACATAGTCAATCTACACAAGGCACTGAGACACAAACTTACCCCACCAGACATGCCACAATGGGTATTTTCACAGTCCCCAGGTCCAGAGTCATCGAAATGTACAGTATTATACAGAGTCAAGAGAGCATGGAACACCCTTATATCTCATATAGTGAACGAGCAAACCTGGTTTAAAAACAACAAATTAAGCAACACCTCACAGTACAACCCTTTTCCCCCATGTGACATACTTGTGTATTTGTACTGACATGTATGTGCAATTGATAGATGCACACACACACACACACACACACACACACACACACACACACACACACACACACCGTGTTCATGTTTTTAAATGCATGTTAACTGTAAAGTATTTTTGTCTGTAATGTATTTTTCGTTAAACGTCAGACCCCAGTAAAGTAGCGGTCACCATTGACGTCGGTTAATGAGGATCCTAATAAATTTAAGTTGATTACTTTTTGCAAATATAATTAGTTTTCCATGTTAATTCTATGTCATCATTGTAATGGTTGTCGTCGGGAGAAGAAGAAGGTTAGGACCAAGGTGCAGCGTGGTAAGTGTCCATAATGTTTATTTAAAGACATAAACTGAACACTGAAATAAAAAACAATAAAGTGAACAAACGAAAACCAAAACAGTACCGTGTGGCCCAAATACTCATACGGAAACAAACACCCATAAACCAACAGTGAAACCCAGGCTACCTAAATATGATTCTCAATCAGAGACAACTAATGACACCTGCCTCTGATTGAGAACCATACTAGGCCGAACACAAAAACCAACATAGAAAAACAAACATAGACTGCCCAACCCAACTCACGCCCTGACCATACTAAAACAAAGAATAAATAACAGAACTATGGTCAGAACGTGACAATCATATAGATTTTATAGGTTAAAATAAATGTCAATTCAGCCAGTTTTTGTCCAGTGGGTACTCCTTCAGAGACAGTTACAATAACTAAAATACTATGTTGGCTGTCATGCAAACGACCAATACAAACATCAGGCAGGTCCCAAGAATCATGGAAGCTAATGTTTTAATGCAATGGGTCCTGTTTGGGTTTGAATGTTTCATAGTGGTTAAACAATTAGCCAAGCCATGTGCATTCATCACTGAAGGGGGACACATATTTGTTGATATTGTGTAATCATAAGTGAGGGACAGACAAGGACCTGAACTGTTGAATCAGATTTGCTTTATTCCACACTTCTTTTTAAAACATACAGCAATACATTTCAATATAGAACACCACTCAATAGTTAGAGAAGCACCTGCTATCCAAGATGTAAAACAAGTTAAAAGATTATTTAGAAAGATCAAATAATACAGTAACTAGGGGGTTACACAATGTGTCAAAACAAGCAAAATAGTCAGGAATAGCATATAACTGTAAGCCCGAGGTCATAGTAAAATCTCACAATTTGTCTCCCTAATTTCACAGAGATTAACAGCTATACAATAACAATTGAATGGCAATTTCACACACACATCAATCAACCCATTGACCCTTCTGTACACACTGTTTAATTTAACCGTAAACAACTTATTACAAATG
The DNA here is from genome assembly GCF_002021735.2 of Oncorhynchus kisutch. NCBI lineage: Eukaryota > Metazoa > Chordata > Actinopteri > Salmoniformes > Salmonidae > Oncorhynchus > Oncorhynchus kisutch. The sequence continues at coordinate 6,188 of NW_022263633.1, forward strand.
TCAAAACCTCTAAATAGCATGAACAATATGATTAAAGGGAATGGAACAGAATGGTAACTTGATAAATTCAAGACAACCTTTCCCCTACAGTGTAGGTATCCTTCTCTTTATCCCCAGACGAAGGGCAGTTTTCCAAGCCCTGTGGATGGAGAGGAGGGGCTGAGTAAAGCTAACCAACACACTGAAATTAAAAGTAAAAGGGGTCACAATTTAACTTAAGGAGATCAAAGAAGTTTTGTTTAGTTCAGCATCAAGGTCAGCAGGATGATCTGGATGGAAGGGAAGGCTCGCTTCTTCATCATTTTACCTCCCTCCTCTGTTTCACCCTCTCTCTCCTTCCCTCCATCCCCTGGACCAGTCCTGCTCATCATCGTCAGTAAGAAGACACTGCAGAACATGTCGATAGACAGAACCGGGATGAAGATACCAGCATTGAATTTGATGCTGCCATGGGTAGCGCCCTTTGACACAAGGAGGCAAAGTGTCAGCAACCGTGCTATGATCACACATGCCACCCTGTGCCTTAGGAGTCTGTACTTGAGGAAGCCTACAGGCTGGACAACAGCCAGGTAACACTCCCCACAGATGCATCACTGGAAAACTGAAACCTTATAGGATCAGGAGGAGTTTGGTTCCTTCATTGCTGCATGTCCTCTGTTACTTTAGTCTCTGAATAACAGGAAGAGCTGCATTCTAAGATAAAGAGGGAGAGAGAAAAACAAAAGGAGAGATAATTAGTGGTTCTGAAGAAGTAGAACAATTAGTGTAAAGAAGTTAAATCATCCCAGAAATAGAGGTGAAATACTCAGAGATAGACAATGTTATTGTTACGAACTGCGGGTTTTCAAGAAAAGGTAAGACAAAGAGTTTTCACTGTACCTGCTGGGGCTTCATCTTATCGGAGAAGAATGAGTGTGTATACCTCTGTCCAGGGGTTAGGGTTTGGCTTCTACAGTATGCTATGAAGATCACTCCAAACAACATTATATTTAGCTAGACTAGGTCATAGTTGACTGATGTATTGACTTGGTATTGACATGCATCTGTCATTAAAATAGCCACAATTAAAGGGATAGTTCATGATGTTCTTTTGCTAGTTCCCCAGAGTGACATAAACTCGTGGATAACTTTTTTATATATCTGAGTCCAATATGAAGGAATTTAGAGCTAGTTCGGCAATCCAATGCTAACTAGCTAAGCAAAAATACGGGAAGTCATAAAAATGGTATCCACGAGTTCATCTGACTCTCAGAAAGTAGATGAAGGGCCTCATTACCAAAGTCCTGAACTATCTATTTAACATCAGGGGGTTTCATGTTTTTTACCAGTCTGGATGGAACATAATGACTTTTTAGGAGTGTGCACTGTCTGGATTAGAGTGTTGAGTAACGATGACAGTATTAGCCAAGTCTCATGCACTTTCAGTCCCAATACAATTTAACAACATTTTGTAATCTTTGTGACAGACAAGGAACCTAAATTCAATAGAAAACATACCATGATGAACAAAAAAATCATGACTTAACGCTGATGCTAAATGATCGGGCCTAATTAAAAACCTATCCACCCAATCCTAATATACATTTTATAATTCATCAAACGAACCACATTCAATATATATGCTAAATGAATTGTCCTAAACCCCTATATAGCCATCCCTTCCTAATACTAATTGTATAAACCCAACATTCACTATAAATGCTAAACAATATGAAGCTATAGTTAACAACAACTCTAATGGTGACGTACAGTATCTCACAAAATGATATTGCTACATGCCACCAGATAAAATAAACAAAAACAAAAAAATGTACAATGTATTATACACCTATGCCTTGTCTATGTATGTTTAACCTACAGTTGCAGGCACAAAGAAGTTAGGCTGCGCCTCGGTGTTCCCAGAAGAATTGTAGTTAAATGTGTATTTAACACAACGCTCCACCATCATTTAGCCATTTTAGTTTGTCACAAAAACCTGTACTTTTAGTGCCCACAACTGTCAGTCTAACGTGTCTCTGTCCCTCTTGGACATGGCAGCCTTCCCTCTCTGTAGAGGTGCATCAGGGGTGAGACCAGGATACTGAAGATGTTAATGATTGTTAACAAGGGGAAGACATTGCAGAAGTAAACAAGACTAGATAACAGAGCGGTCCAACCAACAACCACCGGGATGGAGCTCCCCAAGATGATCACCAGGTTGGTTAAGACGATCCCAAAAGCTCTCATCTTATGTGGGTCTGTTGTCCCCTGTTTCTTCTCTCCCCCTCTGCCCCCCTCTACCTCTCCTGGACCAGGCTGCTTCAGCACACGCAGGATGAAGAAGCAGCAGAGAGAAATGACGGCCAACCCAAGGCAGTAGACACTACTGATTACATAACTTCCAACTTCATCATGACCCATTGTAGTGATAGGAGAACATGCAAATGCGAGGGACAACAGCCAGACCACGGTTGAACACGCCAGCCTGTACCTCCGGAGCCTGTATTTGAGGAAAGCCACAGGTTGGGCCACCGCCAGGTAGCGCTCCACACAGATGCAGCTCTGGAGCAGGGGCCTGCAGGTCCAGACCAGGTAAAACAGTACATTAGTATTATTCCGTAACATGACGTCCTTGCTGAGTAAGTAGGTGGTCACCTCAAGGAGACCCTCGACACAGAACACCAGCTCCACTGCAAACAGGTTAATAGGGAAGACCTGGGTGGGTTTGAGACCTCCAGAGAGACTTCCACTCAGAGAGAGCCAGAGGCACCAGACCAGAGCTGGCGTCCCCAGTAGGAAGCACAGGGCCTGGACAGCATGGGCAAGCACTGGCACAACATAGCCCTGGTCCAAGCAAACCTCCCATCTGTCAAAGTAAGTGTGATTTCCTGAAGAGGCATTCATCCTTTTGTAACAAGAGATATGAGAGAGGGGAGATCACACGATTCATGACTTATTGATTCAATATATTGTTGGCAAAAAAAAAATATTGATGCAAACATGCATAAAAAATATTTTGAAACATGTAAGTCTCCTCTTATGTCAGTCTAGACATTGTGAATTGTCTCAGAAAGTCTGAATGAGACAGAGGAGAGAATGAATGAAGATGAGATGTAAAACATTTATGCTCAATAAGGTTAAAATGTAAAATAACCTACCTTAGTTGCTTTGGTAACTCAGAACTTGCTTTGTGATATTTGTACTTCTCTCTCCAGGAGAACTCTGAGACCAACCCGATGGTACAACACCTACATGTATGAGTGACTTTAGCCAAAGCTCTCTGTCCTGTGTTCTTCCTGACAAGTCACGTGTTCTGTTATTTACATAAAAACGTTGATGGGAGTTGATGTATTCAGCACCATTGTATAACTCGTTTACTGCAAGTCATTTTATTTGACTAGAAATCCAATCAAAGCGTGTCATGAACAAAACAAATAAATGCATATGCTGCACACACACACACACACACACACACACACACACACACACACACACACACACACACACACACACACACACACACACACACACACACACACACACACACACACACACACACACACACACACACACACACACACACCTGCTCAGGGATTTGCATTCTGGCATTGTAGGAAATATAAGCATCATCACTCATATCACTTAGCACCTGTCTGTCCCAGCCACAGGCAAGGCCTGACTCTTTCACCTTCCATAATCAAGTCATATGGGTTCCAGACATACACAGTATTAGTCTGTTGTTTTGATTCAGCATCTCTCTAATTGCATAGTGTAAACAGTATAGGTCAGGATTCCCCAATAGGTGGCCCACGGCCAATGTGCTTTATTTGTAAGTGTATAAGGATGTTCCCATATATTCCCATGTATAAATAGACAGACATATTTGATCCTATCCCGATATAATCAAGGTTTGAAATGATTGGGTACAATTTTCTTTAGACGTCTTTCTCAAAATCCACATTAAATTATTTGACGTAGTTGCACGCTATGGATCGCTACATGTTAGCTGTCCTCAAAAGATAACCTCACCAGCTGGCCACATTATTATTTCCTATAAAAGATTCTGCATCAGCAAATTAGACATGTTGATGTAGTTGGACGTGATAGAACACTTGTTCATGAAAGTGTCCTTATTACCATTAGTCAAACCTCACCATCTAACAATGAAAAGTTACTAAAACACAAGCAACAGTTCAACTGGACAAAGGGTTGACAGATGGGACGGTGTAGTCTTTATAAAATAAAGGTTACATCTTCATCTTCCTCCTCGACGTTGTGGTGGTTCATTATCTGTATTATCAAATGAGGAGAGATAAACTTATCACACAAGTCAGAGTCATAATTGAACTGAATCTTTATTAACGAGAGCTCTGCAATAGCGATTGCTGGTCAACGAACCTCCTTCAGATGATTAGTTGAGAGCCCTCACATAAAAGGTTCCTAAAATCTTTTATAGCAAAGATCCCCCCCCCCTAGTCCACATAACAAACCACAGATGTTTGGACTGTTTGTTAAATGAGAAAGCAGCATCCCGCAGTCAGATAGCATTTTGCTATAAATTCTGTTCTTATCGTTCAGTTTGGCCATTAAGACGAAGCTCCGATCTCTTTCCTGGTACTTCATAGCACAAGAACACCGACTCATTCTATGACATGAATCAAATTGTCAACTCTAGATACTCCAATCTCAATAAAAACCCTTTATGACCCCACTCCTGGACAAGCTCACTGAGGGGAATGAGCCTCTAGGTCATATACTATCCCAGGATAATTACAACATCAGAGATGACATACAATGGTTCCAGACACTAAGCCACAGATATGTTCTCAAACCTCATCACCCCCAAGGCCAAAGGAGGGAGTGATAGGCGCACAGACATTGTGGAAACAAGTGATTTGTTCCCAATTAATCACACCATCAATTCACATGGTTTAGAATAGGTAAAGACACATTCACATGGTTTAGAATAGGTAAAGACACATTCACATGGTTTAGAATAGGTAAAGACACATTCACATGGTTTAGAATAGGTAAAGACACATTCACATGGTTTAGAATAGATAAAGACACATTCACATGGTTTAGAATAGATAAAGACACATTCACATGGTTTAGAATAGATAAAGACACATTCACATGGTTTAGAATAGGTAAAGACACATTCACATGGTTTAGAATAGGTAAAGACACATTCACATGGTTTAGAATAGGTAAAGACACATTCACATGGTTTAGAATAGGTAAAGACACATTCACATGGTTTAGAATAGGTAAAGACACATTCACATGGTTTAGAATAGGTAAAGACATATTCACATGGTTTAGAATAGGTAAAGACATATTCACATGGTTTAGAATAGGTAAAGACACATTCACATATGAAGACAATGTTCCCTCCTGTCCTCTTCTCTTTCTGATATTCTGCATAGCACCAGGGACATGTGAAAGACAAGCCTGACTTCTCCCCTCTCTGGGTCCCAGGTGACTGAGCCCCAACTGAGGGAGGAAGTACAACTGCCAACACCAGAGTCTGAAGGGATACAGTCTCTCCTGTCTGTAAACTGATGCTGCCCATCACCTCACTTCATGGAACACACCTGACATGCAAATGTTTTCCACTGGTAATGACAACACTAAGTGATGTTTAGTGCGGTTGAAGAGAATATGCTGTGCTGTGTATAATGTGTTGTGGATGGATAGGGCACTGAGTTTTTCCAGACCAGGTCAGGTCAAAGCTCAGGAAAATCTCCAGGCTCTAGCAACACAATATGGTGATCAGTGCAGAAGTTTTCAATATAAATTGTGTGAAATCATTATAGCTGGTGCTGAAAATTGATTTCAAGGATAAATATATTAAAATGTGATTACTTTATCTATTATTATAATTATTTGTATTATTTATTATGTATTTACAGACATATTTTACATTTATTCTGTTTAAAGAAGACAGGGAGTTACTTAATAAAGATGTATGTAATCACATCAACCCAACAATATCTACATTGTACCTTTCATGCACAATCATCATTTCAAGAAAAAACACATGTACATGTTTGTTGCCAGTCTTGCTGCATTCGCCAGCTGAATGATCTGTCTCTCTGCTAAAGTTGAAACAGAATGACACCAGGTCTATTTACAAACAAGAACATTATGTCTAGGATTCATTACTTAACCATGCCATATCCCGCTTGACATTTGAAGGGAATTTCCGATGTCTCCGACATCTGCAGTGTTTGCCTTGGATACCATCTCCTTGAACGTGGTACCATTGCCTTTAAATGCTGCACAGGCAACAATGAGGATCGGATTGAACACTGGTCTATATATCTACATATGGCTGGTTTGAGAAGTGTGTGGACTGGTTTACACCGTGTGGGTGCATCAACTGACAATAATGTCAAAATAAAATCTTCAGGGGGAGGAATCCAACAATTTTTCTAGCAGGGCTTGCAACCCAAAATATTTTACATTTGTTTAGTTCTGAATAGAATCATTGTTTTGTTCCTGTTCCACTGTTCCGGCCATCAAAATAATGTTCTGAACTGATAAAAAATAAAAATAGAATGATGTTTTTATCTTTCATTTCTGTTTTAAACCTCCTTCTACAATCAGATAGACATTAAATGACTTCACCAATCAGTGTGGATAGAGCAGCTTGCTATGGAACAGGCAATACTTTTAAATACATTGGACAGATATGTGTAAGACATGAGATGTGTCTGACATTTTACAGGTGGGTAGAGAGTGAGAAATGTTGGAGCAGGAGGCTTGGCTTGAAGCGCTGTGCATCCTGTGGTTGTGACATGCATTATCTGAAATAGACCACAGAGTCATACCTACAGAGGAGCGGCTTCTGTGAAGGAACTTCGAATGTCTTTGAACTTTGGAGAGTTGGCTTAACGTTGGCTTAATGTTGGCTTAATGTTGGCTTAACGTTGGACCAGCAAGCTAAGAAACTTGTGTGTGCAGAGCGGCTGTAACGGCCATCGTTGCATGAAGAAGTGGACCAAATGCCCAACTCACGCCCTGACCAAACCAAAATACAGACCAAATGCCCAACTCACGCCCTGACCAAACCAAAATACAGACCAAATGCCCAACTCACGCCCTGACCAAACCAAAATACAGACCAAATGCCCAACTCACGCCCTGACCAAACCAAAATACAGACCAAATGCCCAACTCACGCCCTGACCAAACCAAAATACAGACCAAATGCCCAACTCACGCCCTGACCAAACCAAAATACAGACCAAATGCCCAACTCACGCCCTGACCAAACCAAAATACAGACCAAATGCCCAACTCACGCCCTGACCAAACCAAAATACAGACCAAATGCCCAACTCACGCCCTGACCAAACCAAAATACAGACCAAATGCCCAACTCACGCCCTGACCAAACCAAAATACAGACCAAATGCCCAACTCACGCCCTGACCAAACCAAAATACAGACCAAATGCCCAACTCACGCCCTGACCAAACCAAAATACAGACCAAATGCCCAACTCACGCCCTGACCAAACCAAAATACAGACCAAATGCCCAACTCACGCCCTGACCAAACCAAAATACAGACCAAATGCCCAACTCACGCCCTGACCAAACCAAAATACAGACCAAATGCCCAACTCACGCCCTGACCAAACCAAAATACAGACCAAATGCCCAACTCACTAATATTAAAACATAATGACAGCAGGTCAATTTACAAACAAGTATGTTATTGCCAGATTTCAGTGCAAAACCATGCTAGTGACATTTAAAGGTAATTTCCAATTGAGCCGACATGTTCAGAGATTACTTTGATTAGAGATTATCTTGAATGCCATCACCATGAATGTGGTTCCGTTGACTGTTAAAGCTACATTTTCTACAACATCAATCATTTTGAATCTCAGACTAAGTTTGTTAATTCTTTTGCTACATATGGACAATTTGAGAAGTTCTGGTTTGTGCTCTATGTGGGTATATAAACTGCAGGCCCAATATTATCAAAACAAAATCTACAGGGGGGGAAATTATATCGTCAATTTCTAGGCTACTAATTACATTGGAAATTCATTCAAACATCATCATTTGGAGAACCATAAATCCTAATAGTTGAAAATCATACATTCTAATTCACAAATTAATATGAAAAAACATATCATATAATATTGTATGTAAGATTTTAACTTTTTTTAGAGAGACACTTGAAACAAAGCAGCTTCCCATCCCTGTGGAGGTGGAGGAGGGGCTGCACAAACTCAGAGATCACATGGATGCAGAAACAAAGCATCTTCCCATCCCTGTGGAGGTGGAGGAGGGGCTGCACAAACCCAGAGATCACATGGATGCAGAAACAAAGCATCTTCCCATCCCTGTGGAGGTGGAGGAGGGGCTGCACAAACCCAGAGATCACATGGATGCAGAAACAAAGCATCTTCCCATCCCTGTGGAGGTGGAGGAGGGGCTGCACAAACCCAGAGATCACATGGATGCAGAAACAAAGCATCTTCCCATCCCTGTGGAGGTGGAGGAGGGGCTGCACAAACTCAGAGATCACATGGATGCAGAAACAAAGCATCTTCCCATCCCTGTGGAGGTGGAGGAGGGGCTGCACAAACCCAGAGATCACATGGATGCAGAAACAAAGCATCTTCCCATCCCTGTGGAGGTGGAGGAGGGGCTGCACAAACCCAGAGATCACATGGTGCAGAAACAAAGCAGCTTCCCATCCCTGTGGAGGTGGAGGAGGGGCTGCACAAACCCAGAGATCACATGGATGCAGAAACAAATGGACATGCCTGAAGAAAAGTCCTTTAACAGAATGACATCAGGTCAATTTACAAACAAGTACATTATTGCCAGATTTCAATGTGAAACTATGCTGTAGAGCTATTGACATTTAAAGGTAATTTCCATTTGAGCCAACATGTGCCGTGTTTACCTTGAATACCATCTCCGTGAACGCTCTTCCGTTGCCTTTAAAAGCTGCATTGTCTACCTGCTAGATCGGTTTGAACCTTGGCCTATATATCTAAATATGGACTTGGACTGGATTACACTGTGTGAATAGATAAACTGCTGACCCAACATTATCAAAACAAAATCTACAGCGGGAGGAATCCTACCATAATTTTCTAGCAGTGGTTGGTACCAAAATCATTTTCCAATTGTTTTCTTTCTGAACAGAATCACACATTTCTTTGTACCTGTTCCACTTTTCTGACAATCAAAAGAAACTTCTGAACTGGTTGAAATAAAAAATAAAAAATAAATATTTTTAAACGTTTGATTTCAATACATTTTTTACATTTATATCGACATTAAATGACTACACCATTCAGTGTGGATAGAGCAGCTTGCTATGGAACAGGCAAACCTTTTCACATGCATTGGAGAAGGTGTGTGTAAGGCGGGAGATGCGTCTGAAATTGTGCTGTTTGGAGAGAGTAAGAAACGGTGGAGCAGGAGGAAGTTTGGCTTGAAGCGCTGTGCATCTTTTTGTTAAGACATGCATTATCTGAAATAGACCCACAGAATTATACCTACGGAGGAGAGGCTTCTACGAAGGAACTGTGAATGTCTTTGAACATCCAAGAGTTAGCTTAACGTTGGACAAGCTAGCTAGCAAACTTTTGTGTGCAAAGCGGCAAACGAATTGATTATAAAACCCTACATACCTTTTTGTAGTTAATGAATACAATGTGAAACGTGATAACTAGAGTATTCTTAACTGGCGTTGAAAATGTTAATCCATTCTTGGCCATTCATAACACTCACTGGCAAGTATTTTCAGATGGAAGTCAGGTAAACACTGCAATATGTTTCTGAGTGACAAAGTGGTGGCTTTGTAAAAGCGCTTTGTTGTGTTTTTGCAGATGTAACAGTTGTTAAAGTACTATGTGAATTTCACCAGGTTCATATATTAATATGTCATGTTGATTTGTTATCATGCATGCCTGCATCCAGGGAGTAGGGGAGTGTGTACTTACAATTTGCCCTGCATGCTCGTGCACAAGTCATGTTGATGCACTATGAGAGGTAGGTACGCTTTTTCTGTCTTCAGAAACGTTTGATTCTTTCAAGTACAAAGTCATTCACACTGTGTTTTGTTCATGAATAATATTTAGAGGTTACTCATAAGTGGATGGTATTGTTAAGATGCACTTGTAATTGTACTTTTTAGGATGATATCAACATTCTGAATTCAACATGTGGTTAATAGCTAGCTAAGGTATTAGTATGTGTGAACGATGGCTAGCTCCTCGAATGATCCCAGTCCCTCCTATTGTGCATCTGTTGTAGAAAGAGGCGACGATTCGCGGAACATATGTGCTCTACACGTGTTTTATTTCCGTTTGGATGCAGATGCAGGATGCAGAGAGTGAATTCTGCTTACATGTAATTAAAACTACCTGATCTCCAAAGTCCACGTCTATAGTCTCAATCAACCACACATAACGCAGAGTTACATCGGTGCAGTACAGCACCGGTTACATTGGTGCCTTCTAGACCCGGATTCATCGTTGGTCGATGTCAGCTCAATCACCGCAGCGCTGCTGCTCTAGAGACTAATTATGTCATTGAGGTTGTCTTGCCGCCTTGTGGCAAAAAGCGGAACTACAGTCTTTTTCCTGTTTATTTTTTTCTGACAACGATGTTTTGAGAACGCTGTTTATAGTTAACCAACATAGAAGTGTGTTCATCAACATACATTTTAATGTAACATTAGTGGTTTAGTGGCATGGCATCTTATATTGGTGATGAACCCAAATAAACCGCTGGAGGTGGAGATTTTTCTCATACTCTGATCAAACCCCTATAAAGTGTGTAGGTGCAGGAGGTTCCCCCATGTTTTGCTTCACAAAAAATTGGGATGAAAGCTCCATTAGAAAAGAACTACAGAGTGGCAGGTCCAGTACTTATGAGCCACCAGTAAGTACAGAAAAGATAAGTGATCATCATTCAGAGTCAGTAGGCTATGTAGACCTCAGTAAAATTAAGTTCATCATGCAATCAGACATAAAGGAACCTCCTACATATAGAGGAGATGGTACAGACAAATGCTCCATTCATGAATGGGAGGAGATGATGAGAATATACTTGAGGAAGAAGGGTTGTCCTGTAGGGGAACAATCAGATGAGATGATTAGTCGATTATCTGGCAAAGCAAGAGACATGGTAAAGATACATTTACACAATGAGACAACTGTTGATCCTACAGAGAAGCCAGAGATTGTATTTGACATTCTGAAACAGAATTTCAGCGAATTGGCCTATTCATGCATGCCTTTGGCTGATTTTTACTATACTAAACCTGTACCCGGAGAGGCTGTTATGGAGTATTGCGTTCGATTGAAAAAGGCCGTAGATGTCGCTGACGAGGGCCTTAAGAGACAAGGTAAGAAGATTGAGAGCTCCAACTCCGATGTCGTTAGGATGTTTGCAACATACTGCCCTGACCCCAAACTGGCGGCAGTACTCCAATACAAGTCTACTGAGAAATGGACTGTGAGTGAAGTACAGGAGAGAATCTATGAACATAAACGCCGCAGGAAGGCCACCATGTGCCAATCTACCGCTGTATCCTCAAAGCAAGTGACAGTACATCCCCAGATAACTCAGTTTGAAGGCGGGGTCAATGCTGGTGCGTGCAGTGACACTTCTCTCACATCAAGCGCCAAACAAGATGAGCAGAGTGCAAGTATCGAGAGACTCATTCACCTGCTTGAACATACCTTAGAGAAGAGCATACCACCCGTTATGGTTTCACAGACACAGGCCAAGGCACTATCTTTGCCCGCCCAACCCTTCAGGCTTAGGGAATGCAGTTTTTGTGGCTCAACAGATCACTCCGCTGTGATGCACTGTAGACATGAGAACCTGTGCCTCTGGTGCTTTTCTCCAGATCATTGGAAGTCAAATTGATCAAAACAGGGGGAACGCTATGCCAATCCTGGTGATGAGAGACACCCACCACCTGATCTCCAAAGTCCACGTCTATAGTCTCAATCAACCACACATAACGCAGAGTTACATCGGTGCAGTACAGCACCGGTTACATTGGTGCCTTCTAGACCCGGATTCATCGTTGGTCGATGTCAGCTCAATCACCGCAGCGCTGCTGCTCTAGAGACTAATTATGTCATTGAGGTTCTCTTGCTGCCTTTGGCAAAAAGCGGAACTACAGTCTTTTTCCTGTTTATTTTGGCCTATTCATGCATGCCTTTGGCTGATTTTTACTATACTAAACCTGTACCCGGAGAGGCTGTTATGTAGTATTGCGTTCGATTGAAAAAGGCCGTAGATGTCGCTGACGAGGGCCTTAAGAGACAAGGTAAGAAGATTGAGAGCTCCAACTCCGATGTCGTTAGGATGTTTGCAACATACTGCCCTGACCCCAAACTGGCGGCAGTACTCCAATACAAGTCTACTGAGAAATGGACTGTGAGTGAAGTACAGGAGAGAATCTATGAACATAAACGCCGCAGGAAGGCCACCATGTGCCAATCTACCGCTGTATCCTCAAAGCAAGTGACAGTACATCCCCAGATAACTCAGTTTGAAGGCGGGGTCAATGCTGGTGCGTGCAGTGACACTTCTCTCACATCATCAAGCGCCAAACAAGATGAGCAGAGTGCAAGTATCGAGAGACTCATTCACCTGCTTGAACATACCTTAGAGAAGAGCATACCACCCATTATGGTTTCACAGACACAGGCCAAGGCACTATCTTTCCACGCCCAACCCTTCAGGCTTAGGGAATGCAGTTTTTGTGGCTCAACAGATCACTCCGCTGTGATGCACTGTAGACATGAGAACCTGTGCCTCTGGTGCTTTTCTCCAGATCATTGAAGTCAAATTGATCAAAACAGGGGGAATGCTATGCCAATCCTGGTGATGAGAGACACCCACCACAACAGCAGAGAAACTCACCACCACAGCAGCAACCATTAAACTGACACACACACAGGTGAAGGGGGGAATGTGGGTGGTCAACTGTCTACCCCCAAGAAATAATCTGATGATCTCGAGAAAATGTATGAGATTTTGCGCTCTGATGGGAAAGAAGGAGAGAAAATTGTTATGATAGGTTCACAAGAGGTTGAGGCTTTTGGAGATTTGTTTTACACCTCTGTGTCTGTACATGGGAAAGTGCAGCTTAAGGGCATGCTTGACACTGGGTCTATGGCCTGTACATTGAGCGAACATGCGGAGCAGAGACTTTTGGAAGCAGGTGCCCTTCCTCAGCATTATCAGCCTCCCACATAGTTAGTATTAGTGGGGTGTGGGGGGAAGAAGACCTCAACAAAGTGTTTCTATGATTTGGAGATGCATATCTATGGGATTGATGTTAAAGTGCCCACCCTAGTTGTTCCTGGACAGCGTTATGATCTCATCTTGGGATCGAATGTCATTAAGCATCTATTGCATGAGATGAAAGGCACTGACGAATACTGGAAGCTCATCAACAACATGTGTGGCCAGACCCACTCACCAGAGGGTGAGCAGTTTCTGCAGATGATGACAAGTGTCACAAGATGGAAGGGACAGCAAGTAGATGGCAAGATTGGGAAAGTGAAGCTCACTCAAGCTGTGACTCTTTCGCCCAAGACTGAACACTTAGTTTGGGGTAAACTTTGTAAAAATGTGGCATTGTCTCCAGGCAGCACTGTAATAGTCGAACCTATCAGGTCAAAGGTCATGCCCAGAAACATACTCATGGGTAGAGTTATTACACCCATGTGGGGAGATGGCTGGGTCCCTTTAAAACCTCTAGTAACTCCCCATCCCGGGTCCGGGAGCATAATCATCGACTGACACTAATTAGCATATCGCAACCGACATAAATATTCCTAGAAAATATTCCTATTCATGAAAATCACAAGTGAAATATATTGAGACACAGCTTAGCCTTTTGTTAATCACCCTGTCATCTCAGATTTTCAAAATATGCCTTACAGCCAAAGCTAGACAAGCATTTGTGTAAGTTTATCGACAGCCTAGCATAGCATTTTGTCCAGCTAGCATCAGGTAACTTGGTCACGGAAATCAGAAAAGCAATCAAATTAAATCGTTTACCTTTTGATGAGCTTCGGATGTTTTCACTCACGAGACTCCCAGTTAGATAGCCAATGCTCCTTTTTTCCCAAAATATTATTTTTGTAGGCGAAATAGCTCCGTTTGTTCTTCACGGGAACGTTATTTTTCCAAAAATGAAAATACTGCCCCCTAGTCACAAAAGGTTGACCACTGAACCACCATCACTATCGGAACAACCCTTATTCTTATAATTGTCTGTAGTCGAAAACTCCGGCACCGAGTATATTCCCAGAAAATAGCCCTAATTCAAAGGTCCAAGCTTTTACCTAGCGAGGCTCTCATTACTCCCTCTCTCTTGTTTTCTCAATAAGTTCGCTAAACCCTGTCCTAGTTCGGTTAAATCTTTCCTGGCTTTCTCCATTTTGGACAGAAATTAATGTTTATTTTACCTTTCTGCTCCATATAGCGCAGATCTTCTGTTAATTTTGGGACCTCTTTTGAGGATTTACTACCCATGTTTGATAAATCCTTGCCGGGGGTTGGGTTGGTGGTTGGCAGCAGAGGCGGACGGAGCTTTCCGTAGGTTGAAGGCGCTGTTCACTGAGGCGCCGGTGTTGGCGCATCCGGACCCTTCTTTGGCGTTCATAGTAGAGGTGGACGCATCCGAGGCTGGGGTTGGAGCGGTGCTCTCACAGCGCTCGGGTGCGCCACCGAAGCTCCGCCCCTGTGCCTTTTTTTCGAAGAAGCTCGGGCCAGCGTAGCGGAATTATGATGTGGGGAACAGGGAGTTGTTGGCTATGGTTAAGGCCCTGAAGGTGTGGAGACACTGGCTTGAGGGGGCTAAGCACCCTTTCCTTATCTGGACTGACCACCGTAACCTGGAGTATATACGATCAGCTAGGAGACTGAATCCTCGTCAGGCAAGGTGGGCCATGTATTTCATCATTTTACTATCTTGTATCGACCAGGTTCCCTCAACACTAAGGCCGACGCGCTGTCCCGCCTCTATGACACTGAGGACCGGTCCATCGATCCTACTCCCATCATTCCGGCGGCTAAGCTGGTGGCACCAGTAGTATGGGAGGTGGACGCGGACATCGAGCGGGCGCTAAGGGAGGAACCTGCGCCTCCACAGTGTCCGGAGGGTTGTAGGTACGTGCCGCTCGCTGTTCGTGATCAATTGATTCGATGGGCTCATAGTCTACCCTCGTCGGGTCACCCAGGTATTTATAGGACAGTGCGAGGTCTTAGAAGGAAGTACTGGTGGCCCACCTTGGTGAGGGATGTGCGATTCTATGTCTCCTCCTGTTCGGTGTGCGCCCAGAGTAAGGCTCCTAGGCACCTACCACGAGGGATATTACAACCCCTCCCCGTTCCGCAACGGCCGTGGACCCATCTATCGGTTGATTTTCTTACTGACCTTCCTCCCTCTCAGGGGAACACAACGATCCTGGTCGTTGTGGATCGGTTCTCTAAGTCCTGCCGTCTTATCCCGTTGCCCGGTCTCCCTTCTGATCGGGGTCCCCAGTTTACCTCCCGTGTGTGGAGGGCATTTATGGAACGTCTGGGGGTCTCGGTCAGCCTGACCTCAGGGTATCACCCGGAGAGTAATGGGCAGGTGGAGAGAGTGAACCAGGAGATGGGTAGGTTTCTGCGGTCGTATTGCCAGGACCGGCCAGGGGAGTGGGCGAGATACATCCCCTGGGCAGAAATGGCCCAGAACTCACTAAGCCACTCCTCTACCAACATGTCACCATTTGAGTGTGTGTTGGGGTACCAGCCGGTCCTGGCACCATGGCATCAGAGCCAGACTGAGGCTCCTGTGGTGGAGGAGTGGGTGCAGCGCTCTAAGGAGACCTGGAGGGCCGTCCAGGAGTCATTACGCCAAGCGAGTGGACGGCAGAAGAAGAGCGCTGACCGTCACCGCAGTGAGGCCCCCGTGTTTGCACCTGGGGACAGGGTCTGGCTCTCGACCCGAAACCTACCCCTCCGCTTGCCCTGCCGGAAGCTGGGTCCGCAGTGTGTAGGGCCATTTAAAGTCCTGAGGAGAATAAACAAGGTTTGTTATCGATTATTACTTCCTTCGTATTATCGCATTAACCCCTCGTTTCATGTGTCTCTCCTCAGGCCGGTGGTAGCTGGTCCCATGCAGGACGGTGAGGTTCCGGAGGTCCCTCCGCCCCCTCTGGACATCGAGGGGTCCCCGGCGTACACGATACGAGCTATTCTGGACTCAAGACGCCGGGTGAGGGGACTGCAGTACCTCGTTGACTGGGAGGGGCACGGTCCGGAGGAGAGGTGCTGGGTCCCGGTGGGGGATATTCTGGATCCATCTATGTTAGAATGCATACATACATACACATACATGACACACAATATCTGGATTAATTCCTGAAGTCTCTCCACAGTTTATTACCACTTAGCAGATAGTTCCAGTCGCCCCCAGATACGGAAAACCTGGAGGGGCTCTCGCTGTCTTATTTTATCTCCACAGAGTTATAGCTGAGTCTGTTCAAACATAGGTTAAGGAGTCTCTTTGTTTTTGTTAGGCACACACCTCTCTTCCCCCTCCAACCTAGTTGGAGCTGTGTGTACTATATTTAATTACTCCTTGTTCATGCTACATAACCTCTAATCCCTAATGGTTAAGTTTCTGAGTAGAATTATTTAATCGTTTATCATAAACCTTTATAAAATATCTTAACAGAAGTACACAGCCTTTACCACACCGATGGGACTTTATGAGTACAATCGCCTGCCACAAGGTCTGTGTAACAGCCCGGCCTCTTTCATGAGAATGATGTTAAGTATATTTGGGGACCAAAATTTCTCAAATCTCCTTTGTTACCTAGAAGACTTGTTGGTCTTTGCACCCACCGAGGAACAGGCTCTACAGCGACTTGAAGTTGTGTTTAGCCGTCTAAGAGCCAACCATCTCAAACTAGCACCCAAAAAATGCCACTTCCTACGAAGAACAGTGAAATTCCTCGGACATATCATTAAAGAGGACGGTGTGTCAGTGGATCCTGAGAAGGTGGAGGCCATTGCCAAGATGAGCCAAGCTCAGCTGATGGAGGGAGATTAATGCCCTCCCTCTGCTCGGAGGCTGAAATCCTTCTATGGTATGGTATTATATTACCTTACCAGCACTTAATTCCTGACTGTTCTGCTATAGCCAGACCTTTGTTTGCACTCACTGAGGGTCAAAAGAGAAGAGGAAGAGATGGGAAGAAGGACAACAGTGGGATTTTCCGAAAGCTGACTCTATCGGATAGACTGAGGAGTGTGTCGTTGCATTCCAGAAGCTGAAAGATGCTATTTTGAATTGTGTTGTGCTAGCTCACCCTGATTTCTAGAGGCTGTTCATTCTCTTCACTGACGCTTCCTTGGATGCTCTTGGGGCTGTGCTTTGTCAAGTGCCTGAAGGTGAAGATAAGGCAAGGCCCATAGCATTTGCGAGCAAGACCCTGAGTAAGTCGCAGAGAAGGTATCCGGCACACAGACTTGAATTTCTAGCACTGAAATGGAGTGTGTGTGAGAAATTTAGTCACTGGCTTATGAGTTCACTGTCTGGACAGATAGTAACCCTTTTGTCACGTTCTGACCATAGTTCTTTTCTGTTTTCCTTGTTTTAGTGTTGGTCAGGACGTGAGCTGGGTGGGCATTCTATGTTGTGAAACTAGGGGGCACTATTTTTATTTTTGGAAAAATAACGTTCCCAAAGTAAACCGCCTATTTCTCAGGACCAGATGCTAGAATATACATATAATTGTCAGCTTAGGATAGAAAACACGTTTCCAAAACTGTCAAAATATTGTCTGTGGGTATAATTGAACTGATATTGCAGGTGAAAGCCTAAGAAAAATCCAATCAGGAAGTAACTCATGTTTTGAAACCGTTGTGTTCCTATGCACCCCTAATGGCCACTGAAAGGGATATCAACCAGATTCCTTTTTCTACATATTCCCTAAGGTGTCTACAGCATTGTGACGTAGTTTCACGCCTTTATGTTGAAGAATGAGCATAAACGACTACATTGCATAAGTGGCCAGCTGAGGGCTCTCAGAGTGATTCTTGCATAAAAGACAGATGTAGTCATTTTTCCTCTCGCTCCTACTGAAAAGGCAATTGTCCCGGTTGATATATTATCGAATAGATATTTGAAAAACACCTTGAGGATTGATTTTAAAAAAACGTTTGCCATGTTTCTGTCGATTTTATGGATATAATTAGAATTTTTCCCAACAAGTATGTCAAGACTGATCACTGGGCTGATGGAAGCTATGAGTTGCCCAAAGGCACACTGACAAGCAACAGAGACGTCATGTAACGGTTCTCTTGTGGTGAAGGAGAGTCGGACCAAAATGCGGCATGTAGATTGCGATCCATGTTTAATAAACAAACGTAAAACACGAATCAATACAAAAACTACAAAATCAACAAACATGGAAACGTAACGAAAACCGAAACAGCCCTATCTGGTGAAAACACAGAGACAGGAACAATCACCCACAAACACACAGTGAAACCCAGGCTACCTAAATATGGTTCCCAATCAGAGACAATGACTAACACCTGCCACTGATTGAGAACCATATCAGGCCAGACATAGAAATAGACAAACTAGACAATGAAACATAGAATGCCCACTCAGCTCACACCCTGACCAACCAAAACATAGAAATATACAAAGTAAACTATGGTCAGGGTGTGACACGTCAAGGTCGGGAGTATGACAAGCGGGTTCAAGGCATCAGTTTGTCCATGGGGGATCGTGTCCTCATCGACAACAAGGGTGAAAGGGGCCACCACAAGTTGGCTGACAAGTGGAACCCCGAGATTTTCACAGTGACTTCAGTCAATCCACAAACTCACACTACATAATTAAAGACCGTTACGGCAGAGAGAAAGTGGTTCACAAGAATCTACTGCTGCAGGTGAATTTCCTGCCATTTGAAATTGATGATTCAGTGCACTTCAATGACAGTGATTCTGCAGGACCGTCAATCAATGTAGCTGCAGGAGAGGTCACCCACTCCGGCGATGGACTGGACAGGGAAGACATGGAGGACTCTGGGGAGGAAAGTGCATCCTGGCTGGTGGAGGATTCAAGCGATTACTCCGAGCTCTGGACATCGGATGGAAAGTCAGAGCCAGAAGAACCTTGTTTGCTTGAGGAAAAATACCTGGGAAGCACCTCTGAGATCCTGGAGCTGATTCCTTCAAACCCTCCTCTGATCAATGATCTAAGGCCAGAGCCACTGTTAGTCACCATGGCCCCTAGCCCAGTGGCAGGTTGCACAAGGGCGGGGAGGGTAGTTAAACCAGTCAAGAGACTAATTGAGTCAATCCACCAGAAGGTGCAAGTTTAACATAGTACCGAGAGATGATTTAGTACAGACTTACAGTTTTTTAAGGCTAAGAAGGTAGGTATAGTGTAAGAGGCACTATGCATATAGGGGCAGTTGAAGGCCTGACCAACTTTCCATTGCCCTGAATCCTATGGGTAGCTTTGAGCTGAATTCAGAATTAAGCCTTGAGCTTGGTGGGTTATTTTGTTGTTTTACAAGGTTGGTGAAATTCAGGAGGGTTGAATGTAACAGTTGTTAAAGTACTATGTGAATTTCACCAGGTTCATATATTAATATGTCATGTTGATTTGTTATTATGCATGCCTGCATCCAGGGAGTAGGGGAGTGTGTACTTACATTTTGCCCTGCATGCTCGTGCTCAAGTCATGTTGATGCACTATGAGAGGTAGGCACGCTTTTTCTGTCTTCAGAAACGTTTGATTCTTTCAAGTACAATGTCATTCACACTGTGTTTTGTTCATGAATAATGTTGTATAGTTAGAGGTTACTCATAAGTGGATGGTATTGTTAAGATGCACTTGTAATTGTACTTTTTAGGATGATATCAACATTCTGAATTCAACATGTGGTTAATAGCTAGCTAAGGTATTAGCAGGCTATTGTATGTGTGAACGATGGCTAGCTCCTCGAATGATCCCAGTCCCTTGTATTGTGCATCTGTGTAGAAAGAGGCGATGATTCGCAGAACATATGTGATCTACAAATGTTTTATTTCCTTTTGGATGCAGATGCAGAGGGTGAATTCTGCTTAATTAAAACAACCTGATCTCCAAAGTCCACGTCTATAGTCTCAATCAATAACATAACGCACAGCGGTGCAGTACAGCACCGGTTACACAGACAAAAAAATTATGTAAAAGAACATTATTAATCAGTTCTCATGCTTTTTAAAATAAAGTTTTTGTTCTGGAACAGTATATATCAGTTTCGTTCTCAGTTTGGATTCTGTTTCTCAAAAAATGTCTTATTTTTCTGTTCTTTACAATGAACTGGTCCCAACCACTGCTTTTTAGGCCACTGATTACATTGGAAATACATTCAAACATCAGGAATTGGAAAACAACAAATCCATATTGGAATAAAATCATACATTTCAATTCACAAATGATTATGGAACAACATAAATATAATGACACATTTTTATGTCACTAATGGGGTGAAGAGATTGAACGTTTTCTCTTAGAGTCCTCTGATAAAGGGCAGCTTTCCAACCCTGTGGAGGTAGAGGAGGGGCTGCACAAACCCAGAGATGACACAGATGCAGAAACAAATGGACATTCCTAAAACAAACTCTACATATGGAATACAACTTCGAGTCAGTGCCATCAATGCCACTGGGCACTGGGCATACACCAGGAGAATCAAAATGATCTTAAAGGCCTTCATCTTAATGCTGTTTGTCCCCTCCCTGTCCCCATCCCCCGGCCCTGAACGTTTCAGAGTCCAGAGAACTGAGAGGCAGCAGAATGACATCAGCAAAACATAGATCATTGTCTGGACAAAGAGAGAGTAAACAAAAGGTGGTGAAAACAACTCAAACAAACATAGACAGCAAGACCCAAGAACCATCAGCCAGACAACACTAC
This sequence comes from Oncorhynchus kisutch, assembly GCF_002021735.2. Lineage (NCBI taxonomy): Eukaryota > Metazoa > Chordata > Actinopteri > Salmoniformes > Salmonidae > Oncorhynchus > Oncorhynchus kisutch. The sequence goes on from NW_022263633.1 coordinate 27,158, forward strand.
AACACCCCACCCTGTATCTCAGGGGTTTGTACTTCAGGAAGACCACAGGATGGACCACCGCCAGGTAGCGCTCTAAACAGATACAGCACTGGAACAGGGGACAGCCAGAGAATACTAACCCAAAGGAAAAATGAGAAGCTTTGTGGACAAAATCAGACTGGACGTAGAGATCAGCCATGCTGACGGTATTAAAGAGGCAGAAGATGATCTCAGACACAGTCAGGTTGAGAGAGAAGAACTCTGAGGCCATCGTCCCTCCTGCTCCAGTCAATATCAGCCACAGGATGTAAACTTTGGTTGGGAGACCCAGGATGATGTTGATTGAAAAGGAAGCAGTAAAAATGTGGACATATTGTCCCACATGGTCACCCTGTTCACTCAGATCAATGAGGAAGATCGGAGGAGGGGTGGACGTATCATTGACTGTAGATACATTCATCTCAATGATGCATGTAACTGTAATGTGTGAAAGTTCTTGAGATCTGTAAGGGGAAGAGCCAAAGGGAGAGAGAGGGAGAGAGAGAGGGAGAGGGAGGGGAACAACAGTTTCATGCAACAGGTTCATGCAAAGTATTTATTCCCGGTATATTATCAGTCTTTATTCATCTTATATATGCACATATAATCATACAATAACCACTGCAATATATAATCAAATGAAATGTTATTAGTCACATGCACCGAATACAAAGATATTGAGCTTACAGTGAAATTGTTACTTGCAAGCCTTACCAGCCCTTTACCAACATTGCAGCTTTAAGAAAAAACAAGTTTGCTAAATATGAAAAAAATGTAGAAAATGGAATATTAACTAATAATTAAGAGCAACAACTAAATAACAGTTGCGAGGCTATATACAAGGGGGTACCGGTACAGAGTCAATGTGCATGAGCACAGGTTAGTCGAGGTCATTGAGGTAATATGTACATGTAGGTAGAGGTAAAGTGATTACAATTAGATAATAAGCAGTGAGTAGCAGTAGCATAAACATGTGTGTAGTGGGGGGCATTGCAAATAGTCCAGGTAGCCATTTGATTAGTTGTTCATGAGTCTCATGGCTTGGGGGTAGAAGCTGTTTAGAAGCCTTTTGGTGCATAAGGGTGTTAAGTCGCTCTGCTTTTTGTAAATATTTGTAAAACGTTGAGTACCATAGGCAGCTGAAAACCTGATGGAGCTAAATTAAGAACGATATTCTCTTAAAATCCTTTGTAGGTGTTATATGCAAAAGAGATGATCACCTTGTAAACTTGATGAAATCTCAAAATGTGTCTGCAAAATTGACACTATTCAAATAAATATTTGTATTTTTTATTTTAATCTAATGTATTTGGTCATAAGGTACAAATATTGATAGAAATCAAAGGTTTTGCTAACCTGTATTGATGCAGTGTCCCTCTCTCCTGGGGTGTGGTGTGCTTGTGTCTGTGGTGCTGGATCTAATACTGCATATACAACACCCTGCCGTGCTCTGACACACCTGAGAGACACGTGGACATTGTTATTTTTCAGACATCCAAAATGGCACCCTATTCCCTGTGGGTCCTGGTCAAAAGTAGTGCACTACATAAGGTATAGGGTGCCATTTCAGACGTCGACCAGAGCACCAACAAGAGGAGTGTCAGTTTGTAGGCAAATAAGGTGCACTCTTGTTTTAAAGCAGTGAAATGACAGCATTGTCAGCCAAGACCCTCTTAAAAACCTACAAATAATAATAAACTAATAAAAGAAGCAACACATTTCACTCCAACAACAAATTAACAAATTAACAGTTAGAAAAAGTATTGTTTTGAGAAAGAGTAATCAGGGGAAATCCTTTAGGCAAAAAACTACAGTGAAATAAAATGAACAATTTGTGTGTTTTCTTGTTAGTACAGGATAAAACAAGATGATAAAAATCAGATCATAAGTGATTTACAATCAAAGATTAAAGATGAACATCTTCAACTTGTATTGTTGAAGTCAGAAGTTTACATACACCTTAGCCAAAAACATTTAAACTCAGTTTTTCACAATTCCGGACATTTAATCCTTGTAAAAATTACCTGTCTTAGGTCAGATACGATCATCACTTTATATTAAGAATGTGAAATGTCAGAATACTATTAGAGAGAATGATTTATTTCAGCTTTTATTTCTTTCATCACATTACCATTGCGTCAGAAATGTACATACACACAATTAGTATTTGGTAGCATTGCCTGTAAATAGTTGAAGTGTGTATATTCCATGTTTACTCTGTGTTTTCTACTTTGGATGCTCAATAAAAACTTGTGCTTTACTACACATGTATCCATCTATTACTGAAAACAGAGAAAACGTCCAGACCTCATTTCTAGTGCTGAGCAATTAGCCTACATATATTTCTTAACATTATTGTCAATATTAAACAACTAATTGACCGACGTCGGTTCAATTACTTGAATTTCAGTTAGTTCTATTTTTTCAGAGCCCAACACGCAAATTCTCAACAGAGAAATCAAGTCAGGAACTATGTGGGATGCTCGGCTGAAGGGAGTTGTAGTTTTCATTCAACCTAGTTTAGCACTTAAATGTGGCAATTTACTCCAATGACCATAATCCATCGCATCACTTTTTTCCAGACCAAAGAGGAGTAGGCAATGTGAGAGGTTTCACTCTTGCAAAAATCTGTCCTACGTTTGTCACCTGCATTCCCGACTATGGGACAACAAACTCTTTAACGTTACAATGTTTTCATAATAATGTCATCTATAAACCTTTAACAACAAAACAAAAATTACATACATTTTCATATTCCATATATCGTCATGACCACCATTGTAGCTGACGGAAACCATTGTTCCAAAATCCCTTTGTAGCATGTTTAATGTTCTGAGGCTGGTTCTCCATAGGAGAGGCAAAAGGAATGTTGTCTGTGGCCTAGGATTTACCAGGGGCGTGAGGGGTCATAAAACCCCCACATCTTCAGACCCCTAGATCTCTCCTCCTCTGTTGGGGTTGAGAGATAATCTGTAGGGTTGTGGTCTCCTGTAACCTGACCTGATCAGGGCAGTCATGACAAAATATACAGACATATCCTTTATTGATCACATTTTAAAAAGTCAGACACACAGGGAGCTCCTTAATAAGTGTGTATTTAATCTGATCAACCCCAAAATAACTACATTGCCACGTTCAAGCTCAATCATCATCAATCATTGCAAGAGGAAACACAAGGAAATGTTTTGTGCTAGTTTGTTTCTGCATTAGCCAGCGGAATGGTCTGTCTCTCTGCCAATAAAACACCACGCTTATATTAAAACAGAATGACACCAGCTCAATTTACAAACAACTACATTAATGCCAGATTTCAATGTGAGACTATTCTGTTGCGCTATTGATATTTAAAGGTATTTTCCAATTGAGAGAACATGTGCAGTGTTTCCATCACAGTGAACGCTGTTCTGTTGACTTTAAAAAGCTGCATTGTCTACAACCTCAATCGGTTTGAATCTCGGCCTGTATTTGGCAATCATTTTGCAACATATGGACGATTTGAGAATTTCCTGGGCTGGTTTACACTCTACGTGGGAACATAAACTGCAGACCCAAATGATCAAAACATAATCTACAGAGGGGAAATCAAACCAACACTTCCCGTGCTACTGATTATATTGGAATAATTCAAACATCATGTATTGGAAAACAATAAATCCGTATGTAAGAAAACTATACATTTGTATTCACTAATGAATATGAAAAAACACAGAACATAAATATAATGATATATACAACATTTTTAAAGCAATAATGGCTTGAAGAGATTTTACTTTTTGTTTTAGAGGCATTTGATACAAGGCAGCTTCCCAACCCTGTGGAGGTAGAGGAGGGGTTGCACAAACCCAGAGATCACAATGATGCATAAAGAAATGGACAAGCCTGAAGAAAATGCCATTAATGGAATGTAACTTTTAATAGATATCACCAGTACTAGTGGGAGTTGAGACACAGTAGCGTACACCAGGATAATCAAAATGATCTTAAAGGCCTTCATCTTAATGCTGTTTGTCCCCTCCCTTGCCCCAGCCCCCGGCCCTGGACGTTTCAGAGCCCAGAGAACTGAGAGGCAGCAGAATGACAACAGCAAAAAATAGATCAGTGACTGGACAAAGATAGAGTAGAATGACACTGGTGTAAAACTCATAATCAAATATAAACAGCTGGACCCCAAAACCAACAGCCAGACAACACTACAACACCCCACCCTGTATCTCAGGGGTTTGTACTTCAGGAAGACCACAGGATGGACCACCGCCAGGTAGCGCTCTACACAGATACAGCACTGGAACAGGGGACGACCAGAGAAAATTAACCCAAAAAACAAAGCAGTAGCTTTGTGGACAAGATCAGACTGGACGTATTGGTCAGCTATGCGGACGGCATTAAAGACGCAGAGGAGAATCTCAGACACAGTCAGGTTGAGAGAGAAGAACTCTGAGGCCATCGTCCCTCCTGCTCCAGTTAATATCAACCACAGGATGTAGACATTGGTGGGGAGACCCAGGATGATGTTAATTGCATAGGAGGCAGTAAGCATGGGGATATAACTTATCACATGGACACCCTGTTCACCCGGATCAATGAGGGAGACAGGAGATGTGGACGTGTCATTGACAGTAGATACATTCATCTCAACGATGTATGTAACTGTAATGTGTTATAATTCTTGAGATCTGTAATAAATAGACAGTGACAGAGAAAGAGGGAGGGCCAGAGAGAGAGATAGAGAGAGAGAGAGTTACTGTAATTTAGTTATTCCAATATGTTTTCATTAATTGAATTCCCTTAATCTATTTTAAGAGAATTTGTAAGATTCTTGTTTGCATTAAATAGACGGAGACCAGTCTTATCAATAATAGATAACACAATTTATTCTCGGAGCACGTTACCACGAGCAACAGTGTATATACAATAACATGACGTCATTTCATTGCTTCTAGAATGAATCCCCACCTCCCGACCTAGAATTAAGTGAGTTTAAAAGTTAATTCCAACTCACTAACACACTCACAGGTCACACAACATAACTGAATTAACTCTTGACCCCCTACCATTATCGATCACCACTTAGCTGACAGCTCTAATTAACAGAAAACCTAGGAATGCACTCACTGCCTAATTTAAAACACCCCAGAGCTCAGTTTCGTCGGTTCAACCATAGGTTAACGACCATATCTGCTTAATTAACCCACTCCTCTCCAGACTAGTTTGGAATGGTGTTAGTTAAATTTAATTACTCCTTGTCCGTGTCACACAATCCCTTCTTTTGAACTCATATTGTTAATCACATATAATAAAATAGAGTATAACATTACTTAGTTACAGTTACATTTAAAATTAGAATATTGTTTAGTCATTTATTCATAATATTCCTAACAGAGAGAGAGAGGGCAGAGGTGGAAACAGATTGAGGCAGAGAGGCAGAGAGAGAGTGAGAGAGAGGCAGAGAGAGAGTGAGTGAGAGAGAGAGAGAGAGAGAGAGAGAGAGGGCGGGACAGAGAGAGAGAGAGAGGGTGGGACAGAGAGAGAGAGACAGGGCGGGACATAGAGAGAGAGAGAGAAAAAGTGGTAAAGAGTTAGTGAGAGAGATAGAGAGTTAGATGTATATATATATTTATATATTTAAAGGGAGAGACAGAGAGACAGGTGGAGATAGAGAGACAAATTGAGGCAGAGAGAGAGAGAGAAAGAAAGAGAGAGAGAGAGAGAGAGAGAGAGAGAGAGAGAGAGAGCAGAGAAAGGGAGGGGGAGAGGAGGATTGTTTTCAAGCAAAAGGATCATACAAAGTATTTCTCACTATAATATCAGTCTTTATTCATCATATCTACCCATATAGAATCATTCTGCAACCAATGCAATAAACTGCTAGGTATTACTGTGGTAAACCCTTTTTTTCCCCTGGGTGAAAAATCGCTCAGTCAATTAGGTGTGCAGCCTTGCTAAAATCAACATAAAGCACAAAAACTACCCGAGGAAGCTAAATTAAGAAAGGTGCTCTCTTACAATCCTTTGTAGATAATGTATGCACTAGAGATGATCACTTTGTCAATATGCCGAAATATCAAAATGTTTCCATATATTTGCAAAAATTTGCCAATATTCCGATTTTTTTTAAATATATAATTTTCTCCATCTTCTGATTTTTTTTTCAAAAACTACATCAGTCTTCATCAATTTACATTTGAATTCTAAATGATAAAAATGTTATTTAAAAATAAAAATGAAACTTATTTAACTCACCTGTAGCCTATTGATGAGGTGTCTGTTCTGTGAGGTGTGGTGTGTTGGAACTGGTGCTGGAACTGATAACCTGATGCTAAATATCCATATTCTGCCCTGCCCCACCTGAGTGTCGTGTCATCACAACCTGGTGATGTAGACCACGCAAGCATCCAAAATAGCACCCTATTCCCTATGAAGTGCACTACCTTTGACCAGAGCACTATGGGATAAAAGTTAGTGCACTATATTCTATATGGTATAGGGTGCCATTTTAGACACAGAGCAGATTGTAGGCAAATAATTTCAACAACAAAAAAATTCAGCTTGCATGTAATTTCCCCTCCCTGCTGCTCACAACAAGCTTCCTTTCCTCCTGTCACAAGGGGAGTTACGCTGATTTAAGATTAAATGGTCCACTCTGTTATGGTCAACCCTGTTACGTTCATTGTATACTTTGATAGTCATGTTTCTTAGTTTAACCTCTAGATGGGAAAACATTTGACATTTTTATGTTGAACGTGTTTTTAAAAATATTGTTACTAAATTACACTACACAAAAGGCAGTCTGTTCATGGAACGACTCAGTCACCTCTTCCTCAAGACCCCTGATACAGGACAATGTCCCAGCCCTGTGCATAAAACCCAAAGAACACAATGATGGAGAAATAAATGGATAGTGACAAAACAACACAACCTGATCTAGGACATTTTAGAAAGACATAATTACAATCATACAGAGGTAGTTCACCATCATAGACACCATGATAATTAAAATGAACATAAACCCCCTCATCTTCATGTTATATGTCCCCTCCCTCTCCTTGTACCCCTTTCCTTGGTCAGGGACATTGCAGAGCTCTGAGAACTGAGGCAGCAGAATGACATGACGAACATCAGGATGAGACAGTCAACCAAGAACGCCTAGTAGTATGTTGATGTACCAAGCAGATGTTCCTCCCTTCCTCTAAACCACCCACCTACTCTCCCACCTCCTTTCCTAATACAAGACACCCCCACCAAGACACCTGTGCCGCTCTGGTCTGTAAACAGATGCTGCCAATGACTTCACATGAAGGACCACACCTGACATGTTTTTCACTAGCTATGACAACACTAAGTATGGTTAAGTATGGTTAAGTATGGTTGAAGAGAATATGCTGTGCTGTGTAGAATGTGTTGTGGATGGATAGAAACATGATTATTTTACGTTTTATTATAATTATTGTTATTATTTATAATAAATATACCGATAAATATTATTTTTTTCCATTTAAAAGAAGACGGACAGACAGACAGACAGACAGACAGACAGACAGACAGACAGACAGACAGACAGACAGACAGACAGGAAGCTCCTTATTAAGAATGTTTTGAATCACATCAAATCAATAATATCTACAATATCACTTTCAAGCACAATCATCATTTCAAGAGACAACACATGCCAGTCTGTTTCTTCATAATCCAGCTGAATGATCTCTCGCTCTGCCAATAAAAATATCACACTAAAGTTGAAACAGAATGACACCAGGTCTATTTGCAAACAAGAACATTATGTCCGGGATTCATTACTAAACCATGCTATATCACGCTTGATATTTAAAGGTAATTTCCAATTGATCATTGTCTGGACAAGAGAGAGTAGATGAAAGCTGGTGAAAACAACTCAAACAAAAATAGACAGCAAGACCCAAGAACCATCAGCCAGACAACACTACAACACCCCACCCTGTATCTCAGGGGTTTGTACTTCAGGAAGACCACGGGGTGGACCACCGCCAGGTAGCGCTCCACACAGATACAGCACTGGAACAGGGGACGACCTTGCTGATTTTTATGAGGTATTTCCTTTTCTACAAACCTATATGAACAAGGCTTGAAATGATTTATATGCTTTCTAAATATAGTTTAATCAAATTGTAAATTGACTATAACATATCACCTTCCTTTTCACTGTAAAATACATATTTGTATGTTTAGTGTTAGAGAAATGTGCCTATTTTCTGAAGGTTTATCTTAATAAAAAAGTCTGTCCCCAAAGCTTTGAATGTCGCATAGAGCTCTAGTGTGGCTTCTTTAAATCATGAGGAAACCCCCTTTCATCTTGTATTCTTCTTGTCCATCTATGACAGTATTACCTTTTTATTTAATTTTACTCATTTAGGAGACACTCTTATTCAGAGAACCTTACAGTTAGTGCATTCACCTTAAAATAGCTAGGCAGGACAACCACATATCACAGGCATAGTGAGTACATTTTTCCTTAATAAAGTTGCCATCGGCAGAGTCAGAGCAGGAGGGATTGAGTGGGATTATTTAATCCATTAAAGTCGATGTCCACGCTCCCGAGAAAATCAAATTAGCATAACAACACATCCCTATCAAAATCCATCAGTTTAAGCTATATCTATTTGCGTCTCAATCCACCGCATCCGCCAATGTCGCACTTCCGCATCTGTGGTGAAAGGTGACAGAGGTAAGAGGACAAGTACATTAGAGTGTCTAGTTACAGAAACAGATGCCTTACAAGTCCTCAACTGGCAGCTTCATTAAATAGTACCCGCAAAACACCAGTCTCAACGTCAACAGTGAAGAAGCGAATCCGGGATGCTGGCCTTCAAGGACAACCACCCGAGCTCTAACTGTTCACCCCTCTATCATCCAGAAGGCGAGGTCAGTACAAGTGCATTTTTCTCACCTTTATTAAACCAGTTAGACCAGTTGAGAACAAGTTCTCACTTACAACTGAGACCTGGCCAAGATAAATCAAATCAGTGCGACAAAAACAACGACACAGAGTTACACACATGGGATAAACAAACGTACAGTCAATAACACAATAGAAAAATGTGTACAGTATACAGTGTGTGCAAATGAAGTAAGGAGGTAAGGCAATAAATAGGGCAATAGGGGCGAAGTAATTACAATTTAGCAATTTACACTGGAGTGATATACAGTTGAAGTCGGAAGTTTACATACACCTTAGACAAAAACATTTAAACTAAATTCCTGACATTTAAGCCTAGTAAAAACTCCCTGTTTTAGGTCAGTGAGGTTCACCACTTTATTTTAAGAATGTGAAATATCAGAATAATAGAGAATTATTTATTCCAGCTTTTATTTCTTTCATCACATTCCCAGTGGGTCAGAAGTTTACATACAGTCAATTAGTATTTGGGAGCATTGCCTTTAAATTATTTAAAGTTATCCCTTCATGCGGGGATTGATTTGGCAACACCCAGTGAAATAGCAGCGCGCCTAATTCAAAAACAGAAATACTCATAATAATAATTCATAAATCATACAAGTATTATACATCGGTTTAAAGATGGACTTCTTGTTAATCCAGCTACAGTGTCAGATTTCAAAAAGGCTTTACTGCGAAAGCAAACCATGCGATTATCTGAGGACAGCGCCCAGCATAACAACACATGAAAATCACATTTCAACCCGCCAGGCATGACACAAAAGTCAGAAATAACGATAAAATTCATGCCTTACCTTTGAAGATCTTCTTCTGTTGGCACTCCCATATGTCCATTAAACATAATAAATGGTTATTTTGTTCGATAAATTCTGTCGTTGTATCCCCAAAGTGTCAATTTATTTGGAGTGTTTGATTCAGAAAATACACCGGTTCCAACTCGCGCAACTTGACTACAAAATATCTAATAAGTTACCTGTAAACGCTGCCCAAACATTTCAAACAACTTTCCAAATCCAATTTTAGGTATTTTAAAACGTAAATAATCTATAAAATGTAAGATGGGATAAACTGTGTTCCATACAGGATAAAAACATCATGAAGAGCGTGACCTGGAGCGCGCATCAAAACATTAGAGAGCACTAGGCTGGACCCTCGTTCTGAATAGCTGTACTTCTTAATTTCTCTAAAGAAAAACATCAACCAATTTCTAAAAACTGTTGACATCTAGTGGAAGCAATAGGAACTGCAACCAAGTGCCACAGAAATCTAGGTTCCCATAGAAAAGTAATTGAATACAGAGTCACCCCCCCAAAAAAACATTCCTGGATGGTTTGTCCTCTGGGTTTTGCCTGCAAATAAGTTATGTTATACCCACAGACATAATTTTAACAGTTTTGAAACTTTAGAGAGTATTCTATCCAAATCTACCAATTATATGCATATCCTAGCTTCTGGGCCTGAGTAGCAGGCAGTTTACTTTGGACACACTTTTCATCCAGTGCCCCCTAGCCTTAATTTCACAACATATACCCAATACACACAAATCTAAGTAAAGGAATGTAATTAAGAATATATAAATATATGGATGAGCAATGTCAGAGTGGCACAGACTAAAATACAATATAATAGTATAGAATACAGTATATACACATGCGATGAGTAATGAATGATATTTCAACATTATTAAAGTGGCCAGTGATTTCAAGTCTATGTATACAGGCAGCAGCCTCTATGTGCTAGTGATGCCTATTTAACAGTCTGATGGCCTTGAGATTGAAGCTGTTTTTCAGTTTCTCGGTCTCATCTTTTATGTACACTGTGTTAACAAACCTCCAAACGAACTTCAATGCCATACCTCACTCCTTCTGTGGCCTCCAACTGCTCTTAAATGATAGTAAAATGAAATGCATGCTCTTCAACCAATCGCTGCCCACACCCGCCCACCCATCTAGCATCACTACTCTGGACTGTTGGCGTCTGGCTAGACTGTAAACTCTCCTTCCAGACTCACATTAAGCATTTCCAATCCAAAGTTAAATCTAGAATCGTCTTCCTATTTCGCGACAATACCTCATTCCCTCATTCTGCCAAACTTACCATCGAAAAACTGACTATCCTACCGATCCTTGACTTCGGCGATGTCATTTACAAAATAGCCTCCAACACTCTACTCAGAAAATTGGATGCAGTCTATCACAGTGCCATTCGTTTTGTCACCAAAGCCCCATATACTACCCACCACTGCGACCTGTATACTGACATTGGCTGGTACTCGCTACATATTCATTGCCAAACCTACTGGCTCCAGGTCACCTATAAGCCTTTACTAGGTATATCTCCATCTTATCTCAGCTCACTGGTCACCATAGCAATACCCAGCCATAGCACGCGCTCCAGCAGGTATATTTCACTGTTCACCCCCCAAAAAAAACCACCTTATTTGGCCGCCTTTCCTTCCAGTTCTCAGCTGCCAATGACTGGAACGAATTGCAAAAATCACTGAAGTTGGAGACTTATATCTCCCCCACTAACTTTAAGCGTCATCTGTACTCAGCCCATCTGTAAATAGCCCATCCAACCAACTACCTACCTCATTCCCATATTTGTTTTTGTTTTTCTGCTCTTTTGCACACCAGTATTTCTACTTGCACATCCTCATCTGCACATACAGTTGAAGTCGGAAGTTTACATACACTTTGGTTGGAATCCTTAAAATTTGTTTTTCAACCACTTCACACATTTCTTGTTAACAGACTATAGTTTTGGCAAGTCGGTTAGGACATCTACTTTGTGCATGACACAAGTCATTTTTCCAACAATTGTTTACAGACATTATTTCACTTATAATTCACTGTCTCCCAATTCCAGTGGGTCAGAAGTTTACATACACTAAGTTGACTGTGCCTTTAAACAGCTTGGAAAATTCCTGAAAATGATGTCATGGCTTTAGAAGCTTCTGATAGGCTAATTTACATATTTTGAGTCAATTGGAGGTTTACCTGTGGATGTATTTCAAGGCCATACCTTCAAACTCAGTGCCTCTTTGTATAAAATCATTGGAAAATCCAAATAAATCAACCAAGACCTCAGAAAAAAATGGTGGACCTCCGCAACTCTGGTTTATCCTTGGGAGCAATTTCAAAATATCTGAAGGTACCACGTTCATCTGTAGAAAAAATAGTACACAAGTATGAACACCGTTGTACCACGCAGCCGTCATACCGCATACAGTAAAACAAGTCCCATATCGACATAACCTGAAAGGCCGCTCAGCAAGGAAGAACCGCCAGAAAAAAGCCAGACTACGGTTTGCAACTGCACATGGCGACAAAGATCATACTTTTTGGAGAAATGTCATCTGGTCTGATGAAACAAAAATAGAACTGTTTGGCCATTAAGACCATCATTATGTTTGGAGGAAAAAGGGGAGGCTTGCAAGCTGAAGAACATAATTCCAACCGTGAAGCATGGGGGTGGCAGCATCGTGTTGTGGGGGTGCTTTGCTGCAGGAGGGACTGGTGCACATCACAACATAGATGGCATCATGAGGCAGGGAAATTATGTGGATATATTGAAGCAACATCTCAAGACATCAGTCAGGAAGTTAAAGCTTGGTCGGAAATGGATCTTCCAAATGGACAATGACCCCACGCATACTTCCAAAGTTGTGGCAAAAAGGCTTAAATATTACTTGTTAGATATTATTGCAACGACGGAACTAGAAACACAAGCATTTCGCTACACTCTCAATAACATCTGCTAAACACGTGTATGTGATCAACACAATTTGATTTGAACCTCATTCAAAACATGTTCTATTTGGTGTGTCCTGAACATAAGTCAGGTCTATCTGGCCCAGCTTGAACACCTGTGAGTCACAAACAGGTGCAGCAGGTCATTACACCTATGCAAATGATTGTTTGACAGGACCTAATGGCAATAAGCAGTCTATGATTGATTGAGGGGGTTTTGTAAAACCTTGTTTACACTTTTAATAATCAAATCAGTTTTGTTTTTCAAATGTGTTTTGGAACACTGACTGTTCAAAGTGACCAAATTGTACTTCTGTGCGATCAGACTGCAGTCATTTGCTGACATTTCTATGCTACTTGTCATAGTAACCACAGGTGTGTGTGTGTGCAGTTTCCTATCAGATTGGTGCCCTGTTTCCTACCACTAAGAAGTTATGTTTCAAGCTAAAGTGATAACAATTTCCTGTCATGGATGTTTCCCAGTTGCTTTGAATGTCCAAAAGCGTGGCGTAAGACAACTTTTAAAGCATCAAAGGATCCATCTTTCAAAACAAGTCATTTTTGGCTACTCACAGCAGTCAACTAGTTAGCTATGTAGCTGTTCAGCTTTGAAGCACATTCACTAATTTGTTTGTAAACTGTTTCCAAGCTAGTTTTGCACAGAGTGGAATAGGTTCTGGGATTCATCCAATGGCATTGAGGAATACACCACCTCAGTCATCGGCTTCATCAATAAGTGCATCGATGACGTCATCCCCACAGTGACTGTACGTACATATCCCAACCAGAAGCCATGGATTACAGGCAACATCCGCATCAAGCTAAAGGCTAGAGCTGCCGCTTTCAAGGAGCAGGAGACTAATCCGGACGCTTAGAACAAATCCCACTATGCCCTCAGACGATCCTTTAAACAAGCAAAGCGTCAATACAGGATTACTACACCGTCTCTTGAATCCTACTACACTGGAATGTAGTAGTAGTTGAATCTCTGACGCTCATCGAATGTGGCAGGGCTTGAAAACTATTACGAACCGCAAAGGGAAACCCAGACATGAGCTGCCCAGTGACGTGAGCCTACCAGACGAGCTAAATGCCTTTATGCTCGCTTCCAGGCAAGCAACACTGAAGCATGCACGAGAGCACCAGCTGTCCTGCATGACTGGGATAATGCTCTCGGTAGCCAATGTGAACAAAGCCTTTAAAAAGGTCAACATTCACAAAGCCGCTGGGCCATACGGATTACCAGGACGTGTACTCAAAGCATGTGCAGTCCAACTTTCAAGTGGCTTCACTGACATTTTCAACCTCTCCCTGACCGAGTCTGAAATACCTACAGTACATGTTTCAAACAGACCACCATAGTCCCTGTGCCCAATGAAGCAAAGGTAACCTGCCTAAATGATTACTGGCCCCGTGGCACTCACATCGGTAGCCTTGAAGTGTTTTGAAAGTCTGGTCTACAGCATCCTCCAGGACACCCTAGTCCCACTCCAATTAGCACTACCTCCCCAACAGATCCACAGATGACGCAATCTCAATCGCACTCCACACCGCCCTTTCACACCTGGACAAAATTAACACCTTGATCATTCAGACACAAGTTGCATGGCCAGGAATCAGATTTGTATCTGATTTTAAAAAGGGCAGTATGGAGTGCAAACACCTATGATGGTGGTCTAAAATGTGGCTAAATATAACTGTTTTTGGCCATTCAGTCTGCTGGAAAATTAACAGTTTAAAATTGGATATGCAAAAAAGGTGGATTTGAGTCACTTCAAACTGCCAATGTGAACAAGGCTTAAGTGACAGCAGCTACACAGTAGCTAGGGATAGGAGACTTCCTAACCATGTGACGTGGCCTTAAAAAACACAACAAAAAAACAGACATAAATAAATACATTCATAGACACTCTTTTCCAGACAGATTACAGCAGTGAGTCCAGAAGTTTTTTGTTTATACTCGTTGCCCATGGGACCCGAGCGACAGCATTGCAGGTTAACTGCTTTACCAACTCAGCCACACAGGAACAGAGGTTATAATTGGTCAACTTTAGGGCTAAGGTTAGTGGTTAAGGTTAGCTTAAGTGTTAAGGTTAGGTAAAGCAGGGTTAGTGTGCCTGCCATTCTGAACCATGAACCATGTGCCAGTCATATATTCACTACCTAAAGTATCGAGGAATTATCTCTTAGTTCCACACACTGTTTAGCGTTGTCAAGTATTTATTCAACCAGTACATGTCCACTGGGCAACGACTGGTTGAATCAATGTTGTTTCCACGTCATTTCAACCCAGAAAATCATTCTAATGAAGTTGAATCAACGTGGAAAACTGATTGGATTTGCAAAAACGAATCACATAGGGGCTTTTTTTGCTTCCTTTTTATTTATTTTGTAAAACTAAATCCAATGACATGGTGAACTTCCTTGTTGATTTCAAGCTGAATTCAAGTTTGTTAACAAATCAACAAGATGGAAATCAAGACTGTGTCTGCATCGGGTGGTCCCTAAAAAAACTGTTCATCAGCAGATGAACGCTAGATCCACATTAGGCATGAGGTGTGCGAGTGTTTAAAGGGATAGTTAAAGTTTTTGTCAGATAAGCCCTTTTTTCAACTTGAAGTCTATGGGTTTAGCTAGATGAATGTCACATGGAATGACGCTGGAGAGACGAAGGCGGTTCGAGGAGCCAAACATTTAATAAAGAACGGACATAGAACGAGACAGGAACAGCGTCAGCAAACTAGTAATACAAACAAAAAACAATAAATGCAGAAGCGGGGAACAGAGCAGGGAACTGACAAATATAGGGGAGCTAATAACAGGTGATGAATGAGTCCAGGTGAGTCCAATATCGCTGATGCACGTAACGAGGAAAGGCAGGTGTGCGTAATGGATGACAGGAGTGCGTGATGCAGGGCAGGCTGGCACCTTCAACCACCAGGGGGGGAAACGGGAGCAGACGTGACAATGAATGTGCCAATGCTAGATTAGGTTAGTTAGCAATCTCTCCTCTCTACTGGCGGCCATCTTGAGTGTGCCCAATTATATTTCTATGGTTGTGCCACATCTCACTCACTGGCCCTTGAAGCAGCAGGGTAGTTTCCCACTCCTGTGCAGGTAGATTAGGGGCTGCACCAGCCCACATAACACCAGGAGTAACATGTTGAGGACATCGAGCAGGCAGAACACTTTGGCCGCGATGGAGTCTTACAGCACGTTGAGGGAGTGATATTCAAAGTCATGATCATCATTTTAAATGACAAGTATACACATACAAATAATACATTGGTAAATAACAGAACTTGAGAGAGTAAATTATTTCAATCATAAATGGTAGAATGAGACAAAAGCCTAATAGAAAACAATGAAGTTATCTATGAAATGATCTAGTTATTATCTAATTATCTATCTTTTCTCTTATTATACTGCATCTACGTAATGTTTCAATAATGTTTTATGGTATGTTATTTATGCACTAGACCCTTTCCTGTCATAGGTTCAACAGCATGTTTAAATGTTTACATTATCATTCCTAATGACAAGTCAATTCGGAACAATGATTTAAATTGATGTGATTATGTGGCTTAGGTTCATTTGAGGTCTTTATTTGAAGGTAAATGCCCTGATGTCCCAAATGGCAACATATTCCCTATACAGTGCACTGTTTTAACCAGAGCACTTTGGGCCCCGGTCAAAAGTAGTGTACTAAATAGGGAATAAGGTGCCATTTAGGAAACAAATGTGTTCTGATTAGACAGTCAAAGTGGCTGAGCTACAGGGAGAAACAAACACGGCCAGCAGCTGAGGCTGTTGATGCAAATGACTGGAGCTGTGAGGTAAAACTCTGGGTGTGTCACAGAAGTCAAGGGATCATTTAGGTAAATAGAGTTGTTGAGAATCTTCTTGTATTGAAAAGTGCTACATGGATTAAATATATTATTATTAAATGTTGTTTTTCCATTATGTATTATCAATATTATAATTTATTTTTTTACATTTCTTTTGTTGACTGATAATTCCCTTTAACAGAAATCAACTGTGTCAGTGAAGTAGTGTCATTGAAATATATACAGTGGATTTTAAAAAGCTACTGTACATGAAAGAGCAAGACCCTCTACTCAAGCCAAGCCTTATACTTTCCAGATGGTTAGCTGTTTTAGCACAGTGGCTAGCTATGCTATTGCTGGGGTGAAGCTAATGGTCCATGCATGAGTTGAACATGGAAATCAGTACATTTCCCTTGCGCAAGGACATCTCGGGAAACCACACTGCTGAACTAGCAGTATTCAAATCAGAAGAATGTTGCATAAGTCGGAAAACACAAGGGTAAAAGTTGACAGTTGAATTGTCTGGCACACATCTCTGTCTTTAAATGATCAAACACTTGCTTCAGTTACAAAACATAGACACACTGATTGAATAAAGAACACTTTAGTTTCAATGTATACTTGTTTCTATTTTAACTTCTCTCTATTGAGTCTCTATTGAGTCTCTATTGAGTCTTCTATATCATGAGAAAATAACTCTCTAGCAGAGAGATAGAGAGAGAGAGAGAAAGGAAGAGAGAGAAAAGAAAGAGAGGGATGAAAGGAAGGAGGGGGAAGGAGAAAAGAAATGGAGGGGGAAGAGAGGAGAGAGGGGGAAGAGAGGAGAGAGAGAGAGGAGAGGAGAGAGAGAGAGGGGAGAGAGAGAAGTGAGAGGGAGGGGGAAGAGAGGAGGGAGGTTGGATGAGAGGAGAGAAATTGAGGGGAGAGGAGGTAACATGCAAAGTATTTCAAATCAAATCAAATCACATCAAGTTGCATTTGGCAAATGCGCCGAATACAAGTGTAGACCTTAAAGTGAAATGTTTACTTACAAGCTCTTAACCAACAACACAGTTTTAAGAAAAATAAGTGTTAAGTAAAATATATAAGTAAAAAATTTAAAATAACAAAAAACAAGGAATTAAAGAGCATCTGAAAAACAACAGAAGCAAGCCCCAGTGATGTACTGGGTCAGACACACTACCCTCTGTAATGCCTTGCGGTCAGAGGCCTAGCAGTTGCCATACCAGGCATGATGCAACCAGTTAGGATGCTCTCGATGGTACAGCTGTAGAACTTTTTGAGGATCTGAGGACCCATGCCAAACCTTTTCAGTCTCTTGAGGGGGAATAGGCTTTGCCGTGCCCTCTTAATGACCGTCTTGGTGTGTTTGGACCATGATAGCTTGTTGGTGATGTGTACACCAAGGAACTTGAAACTCTCAACCTGCTCCACTACAGCCCCATCGATGAGAATGGGGGCGTGCTCGGTCCTCCTTTTCCTGTAATCTGCAATCACCTCCTTTGCCTTGATCACGTTGAGGGAGAGGTTGTTATAATGGCACCACACGGCCAGGTCTCTGACCTCCTCCCTAAAGGCTGTCTCATCGTTGTTGATGATCAGGCCTACCACTGTTGTGTCACCTGCAAAACTTAATGATGGTCTTGGAGTCGTGCCTGACCATGAAGTCATTAGTGAACAGGCACTGAGCAAGCACCCCTGAGAGGCCCCCGTGTTGAGGATCAGCGTGGCGGATGTGTTCTTACCTACCCTTACCACCTGGGGGCGGCCCGTCAGGAAGTCCAGAATCCAGTTGAAGAGGGAGGTGTTTAGTCCCAGGGACCTTAGCTTAGTGATGAGCTTTGAGGGCACTAAGGTGTTGAACACTGAGCTGTAGTCAATGAATAGCATTCTCACATAGGTGTTCCTTTTGTCCAGGTGGGAAAGGGCAGTATGGAGTGCAATAAAGATTGCATCATCTGTGGAACTGTTGAGGCGATATACAAAATGGAGTGGGTCTAGGTTTCTGGATAATGGTGCTGATGTGAGCCATGACCATCTTTTCAAAGCACTTCATGGCTACAGATAATCATTTAGACAGGTTACCTTAGTGTTCTTGGGCACAGGGACTATGGTGGTCTGCATGAAACATGTTGGTATTACAGACTGAGTCAGGGACAGGTTGAAAATGTCAATGAAGGCACTTGCCATTTGGTCAGCACATGTTTGGAGTTCACGCCCTGGTAATCCGTCTGAATGTTGACCTGAATGTTGCATCTACGTCATCTGACCACTTCTTTATTGACCATGTCACTGGTGCTTCCTGCTTTAGTTTTTGCTTGCAAGCAGGAATCAGGAAGATATAATTATGGTCAGATTAGCCAATGAAGGGTGAGAGAGAGCTTTGTACACGTCTCTGTGTGTTGAGTCAAGGTGCTTGAGAGGTTTTTTTCCCCCTCTGGTTGCACATTTAACATGCTGGTAGAAATTAGGTTAAACAGATTTAAGTTTCCCTGCATTAAAGTCCCAGGCCACTAGGAGCGCCGCCTCTGGATGAACATTTTCCAGTTTGCACATGGCTGTATACAGCTCATTGAGTGCAGTCTTAGTGCCAGCATCCATTTGTGGTGGTAATTAGACAACTACAAAGAATATATATGAAAACTCTCTTGGTAAATAGTGTGGTCTACAGCTTATCATGAGATAGTCTACCTCAGGCGAGCAAAACCTTGAGACTTCCTTACTATTAGATTTTGTGCACCAGCTGTTGTTTATAAATATACACAGACCCCCACCCCTGTCTTTACCGGAGGCATCTGTTCTATCTAGCCGATTGCAACATAAAACCCAATAGCTGTATGTTTTTCATGTCGTTGTTCAGCCATGACTCTGTGAAACTTAAGATATTACCGTTTTTAATGTCCCGTTAGTAGGATATACATCAATAGTAGATTGTATATTTTGTATCCAATGATGTACATGGCTAATAGGACTGATGATTAAAGGCAGATTACCCCACTTGCCGCCGGATCCTTACAAGGCACCCCGAACTACGTCCCCGATATCTTCGTCTCTTGAAAGCCTTGTCAGGTGTCTGAAGTAGATCCTTCCCGTCCGACTCGTTACGGAAAAAATCTTCTTCCAGTACGATGGTGAGTGATCGCTGGTCACATATCTAGAAGCTCTTTTCGGGCATAAGAGATGGTGGCAGAAACAAGTATCCTATTTCAGGTTCAATGTAAAAACAATTTGGACCAATGAGAACTTGCATGAAGCTATGAGTCCCAGACTGAAAATCTTCCCATGTCTCTGACCCATTGATATTACAGAAAAACCACTACTTCCTTTGATCATTAGTATTCCACTGACTTCTCGTCCTGTGCGCTGTGTATTTGTCTTTAAAATATTCCTACATTACCATATTTACAACTTCTATAGATACAGTTGGTTATGTGACCTCCCCACTACCACTCATCTACAATGACCACAGCCACTCATCTACAATGACCATTACCACTAATCTATGTAAACCAGGAGACCATTCATTGACCACATAACAACAAAAGGCGGGTGGCCATCCAAACCACTACTATACATATGCAGTTTGCTGGCTACAATATTTAAATCACTTTTCTACATAAGAGTTGGCTTGACTGTTGTCTTTCATCCTATGGCAAGTTAGCTCAGAAAAAGGGTACATCAGGGTAGTGTTTATTAGGCATCAAATGGAAGAATGGACTGGAAAATGAGGGCTGAACAGGTCCCCGTTAACATCGACGGGGCTGTAGTGGAGCGGGTCGAGAGTTTCATGTTCCTTGGTGTCCACATCTTTAAAAAAATATATATATTTAACCTTTATTTAACCAGGTAGGCTAGTTGAGAACAAGTTCTCATTTGCAACTGCGACCTGGCCAAGTTAAAGCATAGCAATTCGACACTCACAACAACACAGAGTTACACATGGAATAAACAAAACATACAGTCAATAATACAGTAGAAAAATACGTCTATATAGAATGTGAGCAAATGAGGTGAGATAAGGGAGGTAAAGGCTAAAAAAAGGCCATGGTGGTGAAGTAAATACAATAAAGCAAGTAAAACACTGGAATGGTAGATTTGCAGTGGAAGAATGTGCAATGTAGAAATATAAATAATGGGGTGCAAAGGAGCAAAATAAAAATAAAAATAATACAT
>NW_022263634.1:0-15000 GCF_002021735.2 Oncorhynchus kisutch
TTATTATTAAAATTCAATCCAATGTTTTAATCTTGTACATTTCCATGAATCATGATGTCTGTGTTGATGTATATTGGTTGTCATTCAGAACCATTGATATGTTTTTCTCAGTTGGTTCTCTGTCTCTATGTAATTCTCCTCAGTATCATTGATCAGCTTGTTGGCTCGGTCCTAATTGATGTGTTTCTGTCACCTGGAGCTGCATGGAAATGGTCCAGGAACTAAAGGACAATTCAGGACTAGTCAGCCCACTACAAGCTGGTATCACTTACTTTCTACTAAACTATATGGTCTGGTTTCCCAGACACAGATTAATCCTAGTCCTGGACTAAACGTATGTTCAATGTAGATTTCCAGGAAACCGGCCCTAAATGTTTCATCTTTCATCCTCCCATACTGCTCAGTCCAGCAACATTAAACCTGTCCAGCAGGTGGTGCTGTTGACCAAACAATAAAACAGCAGATATCTTGACTTGCCACTCAGTATATCAGTTATGTTTCAGAATAGTACTTTAATATCATTGGAGATTGATGGTCTTTTTAATCCACTATCCAGAGTCAGGAACAGATGAAGTTAGGTTCTGCTACTGTTCAGTGATTAATATGATTTATGGTGATGGGAAATAATAAAAACACTCAACTTCATCTAGTAATAGTTTTCCTTTGTATTATATATTCCAAGTGTGTCTTTCACTTGTAAATGTTATTGTGTGGAGGTGAGCTAGTGGTGTGGCTGATAGAATAGAATGAAAAGGGAGGAGGGGAGGAAGAGGGGAGGAGTGAAGGATGTTCAAGAAACCAGATGAGGAAGATGTTTCAGGGGAATTACTGTCTCTGTTCCAAATGGTTCCCCTATTCCCTACGTAGTGCACTACGGTGCTTCTGACCAGGTCTAAAGTAGTGTTCTACGTATGGAAAAGGGTGTAGATTTATTACAATATCATGCTTTAGTGTTTGGCACAA
This sequence comes from Oncorhynchus kisutch, assembly GCF_002021735.2. Classification (NCBI taxonomy): domain Eukaryota; kingdom Metazoa; phylum Chordata; class Actinopteri; order Salmoniformes; family Salmonidae; genus Oncorhynchus; species Oncorhynchus kisutch. The sequence continues at coordinate 964 of NW_022263634.1, forward strand.
AATATATTAGATCTCCACCCCCCACTTCCTGTCTGTCATCCCCCAGTTCTGTTAAGACTTCCTCTCATTGACCTGGGCCTCATTCTAAATGGTCACTTTGTATTGATAGTCCTACTGGTCTTACTATGGTTCTACATACAGTATCTGTATTGATAGTCCATACTGGTCTTTACTATGGTTCTACATACAGTATCTGTATTGATAGTCCATACTGGTCTTTACTATGGTTCTACATACAGTATCTGTATTGATAGTCCATACTGGTCTTTACTATGGTTCTACATACAGTACCCTGTATTGATAGTCCATACTGGTCTTTACTATGGTTCTACATACAGTACCTGTATTGATAGTCCATACTGGTCTTTAATATGGTTCTACATACAGTACCTGTATTGATAGTCCATACTGGTCTTTACTATGGTCTACATACAGTACCTGTATTGATAGTCCATACTGTCTTTACTATGGTTCTACATACAGTATCTGTATTGATGGTCCATACTGGTCTTTACTATGGTTTCTACATACAGTATCTGAATTGATAGTCCATACTGGTCTTTACTATGGTTCTACATACAGTATCTGTATGATAGTCCATACTGGTCTTTACTATGGTTCTACATACAGTATCTGTATTGATAGTCCATACTGGTCTTTACTATGGTTCTACATACAGTACCTGTATTTGATAGTCCAACTGTCTTTACTATGGTTCTACATACAGTACCTGTATTGATAGTCCATACTGGTCTTTACTATGGTTCTACTACAGTATCTGTATTGATAGTCCATACTGGTCTTTACTATGGTTCTACATACAGTATCTGTATTGATAGTCCATACTGGTCTTTACTATGGTTCTACATACAGTATCTGTATTGATAGTCCATACTGGTCTTTACTATGGTTCTACATACAGTATCTGTATTGATAGTCCATACTGGTCTTTACTATGGTTCTACATACAGTACCTGTATTGATAGTCCATACTGGTCTTTACTATGGTTCTACATACAGTACCTGTATTGATAGTCCATACTGGTCTTTACTATGGTTCTACATACAGTATCTGTATTGATAGTCCATACTGGTCTTTACTATGGTTCTACATACAGTACCTGTATTGATAGTCCATACTGGTCTTTACTATGGTTCTACATACAGTATCTGTATTGATAGTCCATACTGGTCTTTACTATGGTTCTACATACAGTATCTGTATTGATAGTCCATACTGGTCTTACTATGGTTCTACATACAGTATCTGTATTGATAGTCCATACTGGTCTTTACTATGGTTCTACATACAGTATCTGTATTGATGGTCCATACTGGTCTTTACTATGGTTCTACATACAGTATCTGTATTGATAGTCCATACTGGTCTTTACTATGGTTCTACATACAGTATCTGTATTGATAGTCCATACTGGTCTTTACTATGGTTCTACATACAGTATCTGTATTGATAGTCCATACTGGTCTTTACTATGGTTCTACATACAGTATCTGTATTGATAGTCCATACTGGTCTTTACTATGGTTCTACATACAGTACCTGTATTGATAGTCCATACTGGTCTTTACTATGGTTCTACATACAGTATCTGTATTGATAGTCCATACTGGTCTTTACTATGGTTCTACATACAGTATCTGTATTGATAGTTCATACTGGTCTTTACTATGGTTCTACATACAGTATCTGTATTGATAGTCCATACTGGTCTTTACTATGGTTCTACATACAGTATCTGTATTGATAGTCCATACTGGTCTTTACTATGGTTCTACATACAGTACCTGTATTGATAGTCCATACTGGTCTTTACTATGGTTCTACATACAGTATCTGTATTGATAGTCCATACTGGTCTTTACTATGGTTCTACATACAGTATCTGTATTGATAGTCCATACTGGTCTTTACTATGGTTCTACATACAGTATCTGTATTGATAGTCCATACTGGTCTTTACTATGGTTCTACATACAGTATCTGTATTGATAGTCCATACTGGTCTTTACTATGGTTCTACATACAGTATCTGTATTGATAGTCCATACTGGTCTTTACTATGGTTCTACATACAGTACCTGTATTGATAGTCCATACTGGTCTTTACTATGGTTCTACATACAGTACCTGTATTGATAGTCCATACTGGTCTTTACTATGGTTCTACATACAGTATCTGTATTGATAGTCCATACTGGTCTTTACTATGGTTCTACATACAGTATCTGTATTGATAGTCCATACTGGTCTTTACTATGGTTCTACATACAGTATCTGTATTGATAGTCCATACTGGTCTTTACTATGGTTCTACATACAGTACCTGTATTGATAGTCCATACTGGTCTTTACTAGGGTTCTACATACAGTATCTGTATTGATAGTCCATACTGGTCTTTACTATGGTTCTACATACAGTACCTGTATTGATAGTCCATACTGGTCTTTACTATGGTTCTACATACAGTATCTGTATTGATTTTTAATTATAGTTTTTATTTTACCTTTATTTAACACAACATTAAACAACACTATAAACACACATACAGTACAACAATTACATATTACATTACAAACACAAACATCTTGACTAATAACAGCTGGCCTAAAGACAATAACACTCTTCTATGATATATACATCGATCAAGTGTTTAAACTCCACCAAGGAAACTAGATCATCACATTTTAAAATGTTCAGGAGAGAATTCCAGGACCGCGTTGCTTAGTAAAAGGGACTGCAGTGTGCTCCAGTCTCCAGCAGGGGGCAGTAAAACCCTATGGACCTGAAAGGGACTGCAGTGTGCTCCAGTCTCCAGCAGGGGGCAGTAAAGCCCTATAGACCTGAAAGGGACTGCAGTGTGCTCCAGTCTCCAGCAGTGGGCAATAGAATCCTATGGACCTGAAAGGGAAAGTGAGGAGTAAATATCATAGGTGAATTTACATTGATGTTTCCACAGAGACCTGAATCATATCCACGAGGCACCAAACTGAAGAAAATGAACTGAAACAGGTAGGGACTAACTGAACTAAAATGTGTTTTTGTCTTCTGTTGCTAAATGTTTTGCTACAGTGTTCTCTAATCAATACGACCCTGGATTCAAATACTATTTGAAATTTTACAAAATACTTTGAGCATTTCCTTTGTCCTCCAGGTGGGTGGGGTTTGTTTGTACTTTTAGGATGTTTCTATTGGTTCCATTACAACAAACTCTATCAGACACTGCTTATTAAGTATTCAACATTATTTTAACGCAGGTCTGTTTCCACATGCAATAAGCCTGTAACGTCTTGTATGATCTCATCAGGTAAAGGTGTGTCAAATGGAAGGACAAGTCTCACCACTGAGAGGAAAACATCACTGGTCCACCTCTGCATCAGGTCAGCTATGTTGATCAGTACTGTCCCAGGGATGCTGGGAGCAGAGATGAACTCCCCTGACCTGGTACCACCTATGGAGTTGTCATTTTAATATCAGTTTAACCCCATTACTGCTATAACACATAAACCATGTTAATACAATGAAATGGATCCAGGTTCCATTTATTCTACATTAGATTTACTGCCTGTGGAACACTTCAAGATGACTGCAGGTCTGAATCCCAAACTAATGGGGGGAAATGGATCCATCTAATAAGATGGTATTTAGAGGTATGAACCTTCCTATTGGGGTGAACCATCCCCTTAACATACAGTACCAGTCAAAGGTTAGGACACACCTGCTCATTCAAGGGTTTTTCTTTATTTTTACTATTTTCCACATTGTAGAATAATAGTGAAGACATCAAAACTATGAAATAACACATATGGAATCATGTTGTAACCAACAACGTGTTCAACAAATCAAGTGGAGGCCAGGTCATCTGATGCAGCACTCCATCACTCTCCTTCTTGGTCAGGTAGCCCTCACACAGCCTGGAGGTTTGATGGGTCAAATGATAGATTCCTGACAGTGTCACTGCAGAATGCTGTGGTAGCCATGCTGGTTAAGTGTGACTATCATGGTGGTGCCCCCGGTAAAGCACCATCACACCTCCTCCTCCATGCTTCACGGGGGAAAATACACATGCAGAGATCATCTGTTCACCTACTCTGCTTCTCACAAAGACACAGCAGTTGGAACCAAAAGTTTGGACTCATTAAACCAAAGGACATATTTCCATAGTTGTGGTTTCCTTGCAGAAATAGAAAGTCATTCACATTTCACTTGATGTTGAGGTGGTGTGATGGTGTCGGGTGCTTTGCTGGTGAGACTGTCTATGATGTATTTAGAATTCAAGGCACATTTAACCAGCATGGCTACCACAGCATTCTGCAGCGATACGCCATCCCATCTGGTTTGGGTTTAGTGGGACTATCATTTGTTCTCACCTGATTGTCTATGAGGTGTATCAGGTGTGTCCCAACTTTTGACTGGTCCTGTAGTTTCTGTAGTGCAGAAAGTAAGATGCTGTCCTAGTTCTGCTCTGTGTCCTGCTCCAAGGAAAGACTAATCTCTGGACACTCTCACATACCCTGTTACCTGCTGCACTGCTCCCCACCTGCTCTGGTCTGTCTCTCCCAGTCTGGTACAGGTGTCCTCTCCTGCTCTGGTCTGTGTCTCCCAGTCTGGTACAGGTGTCCTCTCCTGCTCTGGTCTGTCTCTCCCAGTCTGGTACAGGTGTCCTCTCCTGCTCTGGTCTGTCTCTCCCAGTCTGGTACAGGTGTCCCCTCCTGCTCTGGTCTGTCTCTCCCAGTCTGGTACAGGTGTCCTCTCCTGCTCTGGTCTGTCTCTCCCAGTCTGGTACAGGTGTCCTCTCCTGCTCTGGTCTGTTTCTCCCAGTCTGGTACAGGTGTCCTCTCCTGCTCTGGTCTGTCTCTCCCAGTCTGGTACAGGTGTCCTCTCCTGCTCTGGTCTGTCTCTCCCAGTCTGGTACAGGTGTCCCCTCCTGCTCTGGTCTGTCTCTCCCAGTCTGGTACAGGTGTCCTCTCCTGCTCTGGTCTGTCTCTCCCAGTCTGGTACAGGTGTCCCCTCCTGCTCTGATCTGTCTCTCCCAGTCTGGTACAGGTGTCCTCTCCTGCTCTGGTCTGTCTCTCCCAGTCTGGTACAGGTGTCCTCTCCTGCTCTGGTCTGTCTCTCCCAGTCTGGTACAGGTGTCCCCTCCTGCTCTGATCTGTCTCTCCCAGTCTGGTACAGGTGTCCTCTCCTGCTCTGGTCTGTCTCTCCCAGTCTGGTACAGGTGTCCTCTCCTGCTCTGGTCTGTCTCTCCCAGTCTGGTACAGGTGTCCTCTCCTGCTCTGGTCTGTCTCTCCTAGTCTGGTACAGGTGTCCTCTCCTGCTCTGGTCTGTCTCTCCCAGTCTGGTACAGGTGTCCTCTCCTGCTCTGGTCTGTCTCTCCCAGTCTGGTACAGGTGTCCTCTCCTGCTCTGGTCTGTCTCTCCCAGTCTGGTACAGGTGTCCCCTCCTGCTCTGATCTGTCTCTCCCAGTCTGGTACAGGTGTCCTCTCCTGCTCTGGTCTGTCTCTCCCAGTCTGGTACAGGTGTCCTCTCCTGCTCTGGTCTGTCTCTCCCAGTCTGGTACAGGTGTCCTCTCCTGCTCTGGTCTGTCTCTCCCAGTCTGGTACAGGTGTCCTCTCCTGCTCTGGTCTGTCTCTCCCAGTCTGGTACAGGTGTCCTCTCCTGCTCTGATCTGTCTCTCCCAGTCTGGTACAGGTGTCCTCTCCTGCTCTGGTCTGTCTCTCCCAGTCTGGTACAGGTGTCCTCTCCTGCTCTGGTCTGTCTCTCCCAGTCTGGTACAGGTGACCTCTCCACTCTCTCTCTCCCCGTAGCTTTGCTCTCCTACATCACACATTTATGACTTGTTGACTGATCTGCTGTTGGACTATTTGATTAGTGATTGTTACTATGTTTGTATTATTATTTAGGATTGTTTTTAGCTCATTTAATGAGGGTTCAGCGTTGTGTTGGCTACATGTCTTAGATTGCTTAATGCTGTGTTTCTCTCAGATCAAAGATGAGGCAATAAAGGATAATGTTGCTGTTCAAAGGTGTAGGAGAAACTACACGCCTGCTCTGTGAATGAGGAAATAGCTGACTGTTTCTCCCTTGAGTTTTGGGAGAAACCACACGCTTGCTCCATAAATGCACGTGAGATCTATGCACATTTCTCCCAAACAACATGGGAGAAATGGGACTCTTGCTCTGACATGTCAGGACTGTTTTCTTGGTACTGAACCGTGTCCCTGGACTTTCCACATCTCCTGAATGTTGTGGCGTTAAAGATTCTGGTGACTATGGATTGTCCTTCAAGTGCTGTCTATAAATCCACATGTTGGATCCATCTAGACTGGCCATTATCTTGCTGCTTCTACGGTCTGGAAATGTGCGATCTGACCCAGGTCCTGACATTCTGTCCAATGAAGTAGTCAGAGCGGCCTGTAGTTTCTGCATGTGAATGTAATAAGTCTGCTGCTGAATTATGATTCTGTGGATATATGGATAAAACCTGCCCACCCTGATGTATTGATGCTTTCTGAAACCTGGCTACAAAAATCTATTAAAGACAAAAATATTGGCATAAATGGTTAGAATGTTTTAGGTGCAGATGGTCGATCTAAGGGTGGTGGTGTTGCTGTTTACGTAAAACACAAGTTCTCAGCGGTCTGACTTCTACTAAACCTCAGCAAGTTGAATATCTGTGTTTGAACCTTAACCTTGGCTCCTGTTTAAATATGGTTGTATCTTGTTGTTATAGACCATCTGATACTGTTTAAATATGGTTGTATCTTGTTGTTATAGACCATCTGATACTGTTTAAATATGGTTGTATCTTGTTGTTATAGACCATCTGATACTGTTTAAATATGGTTGTATCTTGTTGTTATAGACCATCCGATACTGTTGGCTCTCTGGATTGTATTTTCAGATTATCACAGCATGTCAACTCTGAGTTTGTCCTGATGGGTGATCTGAATCAGGACTGGTTAACATCTAGCTCTGATCAACTCTACATTCTATACAATACCTATAATCTCACTCAGATTGTCAACAGTGTAACGAGGTTGAACATAAAGTCTCCTCTGAAATCCTCTTTGATTGATTTGATCTGAACCAAAACTCCTCATCGTTTTAATGCTTCTGGTATTTGATCACTGTGCTATTGCCTGTGTGAGAGATGGTCAAATTCCTAAACATCCTCCACGTGTCATTACGAAAAGAAACAGGAAGCTGTTTGATATTCCAGGTTTTTTACATGATGTATCCAGAATTAAATGGAATAGAATGGAATTAATCCCTGATGTTGAATGAGCCTTTTCTTACTTCCACAATGCTTTCCAGGATGTACGCAATAGGCCCCTTTAAATAAATTCAGGATGAAGGGCAGAGAGAATCCCTGGTTTACTGAGGAACGTACTAAAATCATAAGGGAACTAAATGCTACGTGGGATAAAGCAAGAGGGTCTGGTTCAGCAGATGATTGGATGGCTTTTAAACGTCTGAAATATGGGTGTGGCTTTGATCTGAAAAGTGAAAGCAGACCACTACCTGAAATCTACTTCAGATCATTTAAATAATCCCTCCACATTCTGACAAGTAGTGAAAGGTTTGGAGTGAAAAGAAGATTCACAGCTTCCCAAACTATTGTTGGTCGACACTCAGGAAGTAACTGAGAGAACCTCCATTCTGAAGGCCTTGAATCAGCATTTTATAGATGCAGGCAGTTTATTTAAAAATGCTTTTGTACTGCCTCTCCTGAAAGGTGGAGATCCTTCGCTACTTGACAACTATCGTCCCAAATCAAAACCGTCTGTTCTGTCAAAGGTCCTGGAGTCCTTAGTTAGTAGGTCCTGGAGTCCTTAGTTAGTAGGTCCTGGAGTCCTTAGTTAGTAGGTCCTGGAGTCCTGGAGTCCTTAGTTAGTAGGTCCTGGAGTCCTTAGTTAGTAGGTCCTGGAGTCCTTAGTTAGAAGGTCCTGGAGTCCTTAGTTAGTAGGTCCTGGAGTCCTTAGTTAGTAGGTCCTGGAGTCCTTAGTTAGTAGGTCCTGGAGTCCTTAGTTAGTAGGTCCTGGAGTCCTTAGTTAGTAGGTCCTGGAGTCCTTAGTTAGTAGGTCCTGGAGTCCTTAGTAGGTCCTGGAGTCCTTAGTTAGTAGGCAGCTAAAGGCCTCCAAGAAAACAACTTCTTTAATGCAGTCAGGCTTTAGGTCTGGACACAGCACTGTTTAAGCTACATGGACGGTTTTACATGGATGCAGTCAGGCTTTAGGTCTGGACACAGCACTGTTTCAGCTACATGGAGGGTTTTACATGGATGCAGTCAGGCTTTAGGTCTGGATACAGCACTGTTTAAGCTACATGGACGGTTTTACATGGATGCAGTCAGGCTTTAGGTCTGGACACAGCACTGTTTCAGCAACATGGAGGGTTTTACATGGATGCAGTCAGGCTTTAGGTCTGGACACAGCACTGTTTCAGCAACATGGAGGGTTTTACATGGATGCAGTCAGGCTTTAGGTCTGGACACAGCACTGTTTCAGCAACATGGACGGTTTTACATGGATGCAGTCAGGCTTTAGGTCTGGACACAGCACTGTTTCAGCAACATGGACGGTTTTACATGGATGCAGTTAGGCTTTAGGTCTGGACACAGCACTGTTTCAGCAACATGGAGGGTTTTACATGGATGCAGTCAGGCTTTAGGTCTGGCCACAGCACTGTTTCAGCAACATGGACGGTTTTACATGGATGCAGTCAGGCTTTAGGTCTGGACACAGCACTGTTTCAGCAACATGGACGGTTTTACATGGATGCAGTTAGGCTTTAGGTCTGGACACAGCACTGTTTCAGCAACATGGACGGTTTTACATGGATGCAGTCAGGCTTTAGGTCTGGACACAGCACTGTTTCAGCAACATGGACGGTTTTACATGGATGCAGTCAGGCTTTAGGTCTGGACACAGCACTGTTTCAGCAACATGGACGGTTTTACATGGATGCAGTCAGGCTTTAGGTCTGGACACAGCACTGTTTCAGCAACATGGAGGGTTTTACATGGATGCAGTCAGGCTTTAGGTCTGGCCACAGCACTGTTTCAGCAACATGGACGGTTTTAAGTGACATCCACTGTGCTCTTGACAAGAAGTGTGTCTGTCTTTATTGATTTTTCCAAGGCTTTTGACACTGGAACATGCTGTGTTAGTGCAAAGGTTCAAATGTTGTGGAATTACAAGTCATGATCTAGATTGGTTAATAAATTACCTATCAAATCATACACAACTCCATAGAGTTGTGCTCAGGTGTTCCGCAAGGTTCTATTTTGGGACCACTGTTGTTCCTTTTTGTATACAGCACTGTTTCAGCAACATGGAGGGTTTTACATGGATGCAGTCAGGCTTTAGTTCTGGCCACAGCACTGTTTCAGCAACATGGACGGCAGGTATGATGTACATTACTGGCATCAGGCTTGTTTTTCTCTGGAGGCCAGGAAGGAGCTGGTATGATGTACATTACTGGCATCAGGCTTGTTCTCTGGAGGCCAGGAAGGAGCTGGTATGATGTACATTACTGGCGGTTTTAGATTTTAGTGATGTTATATATATGCAGGCCTCAGCCACGACCCTGAGAGCACTTGATTCAGTGTATCATGCAGCCCTCAGGTTCATTACAAATCAGAAACGTCTAACACATCATTGTGATCTCTACAGCGCTGTTGGCTGGTGGTCATCTACCTTGCGTAGGTTTAAACACTGGTATGCACTGATTTATAAGGCCATATTGTAGGTTTAAACACTGGTATACAGTGATTTATAAGCCCATATTGTAGGTTTAACCACTGGTATACACTGATTTATAAGGCCATATTGTAGGCTTAAACACGGGTATACACTGATTTATAAGGCCATATTGTAGGCTTAACCACTGGTATACACTGATTTATATTGGGTAAAATACCATAGTTATTTTTTAGTCAGGTCAGTAAATAAATATAAATTACGGTCCCATTCTGATTTGCTTCTAACAGAACCAAGAGGTAGAACAGGTCCTGGTTCTAGTTCTAGTTACTAAGCAACGTGGTTCTGGAATTCTCTCCTGAACATTTTAAAATGTGATGATCTAGTTTCCTTGGTGGAGTTTAAACACTTGATCGATGTCTATATCATAGAAGAGTGTTATTGTCTTTAGGCCAGCTGTTATTAGTCAAGATGTTTGTGTTTGTAATGTAATATGTAATTGTTGTACTGTATGTGTGTTTATAGTGTTGTTTAATGTTGTGTTAAATAAAGGTAAAATATAAACTATAATAGAAAATCAATACAGATACTGTATGTAGAACCATAGTAAAGACCAGTATGGACTATCAATACAGGTACTGTATGTAGAACCATAGTAAAGACCAGTATGGACTATCAATACAGATACTGTATGTAGAACCATAGTAAAGACCAGTATGGACTATCAATACAGGTACTGTATGTAGAACCATAGTATAGACCAGTATGGACTATCAATACAGGTACTGTATGTAGAACCATAGTAAAGACCAGTATGGACTATCAATACAGATACTGTATGTAGAACCATAGTAAAGACCAGTATGGACTATCAATACAGATACTGTATGTAGAACCATAGTAAAGACCAGTATGGACTATCAATACAGATACTGTATGTAGAACCATAGTAAAGACCAGTATGGACTATCAATACAGATACTGTATGTAGAACCATAGTAAAGACCAGTATGGACTATCAATACAGATACTGTATGTAGAACCATAGTAAAGACCAGTATGGACTATCAATACAGGTACTGTATGTAGAACCATAGTAAAGACCAGTATGGACTATCAATACAGGTACTGTATGTAGAACCATAGTAAAGACCAGTATGGACTATCAATACAGATACTGTATGTAGAACCATAGTAAAGACCAGTATGGACTATCAATACAGATACTGTATGTAGAACCATAGTAAAGACCAGTATGGACTATCAATACAGATACTGTATGTAGAACCATAGTAAAGACCAGTATGGACTATCAATACAGATACTGTATGTAGAACCATAGTAAAGACCAGTATGGACTATCAATACAGGTACTGTATGTAGAACCATAGTAAAGACCAGTATGGACTATCAATACAAAGTGACCATTTAGAATGAGGCCCAGGTCAATGAGAGGAAGTCTTAACAGAACTGGGGGATGACAGACAGGAAGTGGGTGGGTGGAGATCTAATATATTTTTGTGCCAAACACTAAAGCATGATATTGTAATACATCTACACCCTTTTCCCTACGTAGAACACTACTTTAGACCTGGTCAGAAGCACCGTAGTGCACTACGTAGGGAATAGGGAACCATTTGGACCAGAGACAGTAATTCCCCTGAACATCTTCCTCATCTGGTTTCTTGAACAGCCCTTCACTCCTCCCCTCTTCCTCCCCTCCTCCCTTTTCATTCTATTCTATCAGCCACACCACTAGCTCACCTCCACACAATACATTTACAAGTTAAAGACACACCTTGGAATAAATAACAAAGGAAAACTATTACTAGATGAAGTTGAGTGTTTTTTATTATTTCCCATCACCATAAATCATATTTAATCACTGAACAGTAGCAGACCTAACTTCATCTGTTCCTGACTCTGGATAGTGGATTAAAAAGACCATCAATCTCCAATGATATTAAAGTACTATTCTGAACATTACTGATATACTGAGTGGCAAGTCAAGATATCTGCTGGTTTTATTGTTTGGTCAACAGCACCACCTGCTGGACAGGTTTAATGTTGCTGGACTGAGCAGTATGGGAGGATGAAAGATGACACATTTAGGGCCGGTTTCCTGGACATCTACATTGAACATACTGTTTAGTCCAGGACTAGGATTAATCTGTGCCTGGGAAACCAGACCATATAGTTTAGTAGAAAGTAAGTGATACCAGCTTGTAGTGGGCTGACTAGTCCTGAATTGTCCTTTAGTTCCTGGACCATTTTCCATGCAGCTCCAGGTGACAGAGAACACATCAATTAGGACCGAGCCAACAAGCTGATCAATGATACTGAGGAGAATTACATAGAGACAGAGAACCAACTGAGAAAACATATCAATGGTTCTGAATGACAACCAATATACATCAACACCAGACATCATGATTCATGGAAATGTACAAGATTAAAACATTGTATTGAATTTTAATTAATAACAAATCAGTTTACAGTTTAACCAGCTCAGCTATAGACTACACCAGCATGACTAGTATCTATGTGGACCCTACTACAGTTTAACCAGCTCAGCTATAGACTACACCAGCATGACTAGTATCTATGTGGACCCTACTACAGTTATACCAGCTCAGCTATAGACTACACCAGCATGACTAGTATCTATGTGGACCCTACTACAGTTTAACCAGCTCAGCTATAGACTACACCAGCATGACTAGTATCTATGTGGACCCTACAACAGTTTAACCAGCTCAGCTATAGACTACACCAGCATGACTAGTATCTATGTGGACCCTACTATAGTTTAACCAGCTCAGCTATAGACTACACCAGCATGACTAGTATCTATGTGGACCCTACTACAGTTTAACCAGCTCAGCTATAGACTACACCAGCATGACTAGTATCTATGTGGACCCTACAACAGTTTAACCAGCTCAGCTATAGACTACACCAGCATGACTAGTATCTATGTGGACCCTACTACAGTTTAACCAGCTCAGCTATAGACTACACCAGCATGACTAGTATCTATGTGGACCCTACTACAGTTTAACCAGCTCAGCTATAGACTACACCAGCATGACTAGTATCTATGTGGACCCTACTACAGTTTAACCAGCTCAGCTATAGACTACACCAGCATGACTAGTATCTATGTGGACCCTACTACAGTTTAACCAGCTCAGCAGTACCTCCTAGATAGAGACTAAACCCAGGATAGAGGGGCTGAGTGAATGTGGTCTGGACTCTGTGGAGGAGGGTCATTGTGTCAGAGACACTGTAGAAGGACAGAGTACCTGCCTTGTGATCCAGGTACACTCCTACTCTGGAGGACTGAGGGCCTGATACTTTAGTCTCAACATTATTGTGTCTGAACCAATAATCACCACTAGAGCACTGTAAACTCCAGGACTTGTTATTGAATCCAAATCCACCATCTGTCCCTGTTCTGCTGATGTCTTTATATGAGACTGCTGTAACAACAACAACACCAGTCCTCTCCACCTCCCAGTAACAGCGTCCAGACAGACCCTCTCTACACAGAACCTGGTACCAGTAGGTGAATCTGTCTGGATGGTCAGGATATGGTTGGACTTGGCCTGTAAGTGTCACCTTTCTGTTCCCTTCAGACAGAGAGAGGTGTGTCTGTGCTGTGTTTGGGTCCAGTGTGAGCTGACAGGAATCTGGGAGAAGAGCAGAGACCAATGAGGGGAGTCAGAACAATAAGTTAAGTCAGATACTGTATCTACCCTGTCTTTGATTAGAGCCCAGCAGAGATCAAATCAGAGAAATATGAGGAGTCAGATAGATACCCAGTCTTTGATTAGATCTACTATTGCTATATATTTCTAGAAGGATTGTTAGGAGTGTCAGTAAAAAGAGACTGTTAGTTACTTCACAATAAAGAGACTCACATTGTAACAACTGTTCTCTGGTCTTGGGCTCTGGAGGCAGTACAACATCCACTATATTCACTACAGACACACAAACACATTGACAGAGAGAGGGAATGTTATCATCAGACCCTATTCCACATGTATATGACTAGTAGGGAACTTTCAATGGTCTAAAGTTGATGTTCTTATTGTTTTCAACACACCTGTAGTGGAGATCTTGGTCCATTCTCCTTTAAGGAAGTCTTCTAGTTTCTCTCTCAGTTCAGACACAGTCTTACTCACATCTCCAAAGGACTGAAGAGGACGGACAACGATGCTGGGTAAGTCTGAAGATATACTGATACTGGAGAGAGACTGATACCTCTGGAGAGAGAGAGCGAGAGAGACTGATAACTCTGGAGAGAGAGA
>NW_022263634.1:17500-42500 GCF_002021735.2 Oncorhynchus kisutch
TACAACGTTAACTAGATATTATCTGTGTCATTTATAGCCTGGCACAGATAGTAAAACTACATTAAATACAACGTTAACTAGATTTTATCTGTGTCATTTCTAGCCTGGCACAGATAGTAAAACTACTGTAGCGACCCGCACAGACAGCTGTGTGTTATGTGTTCGGCTAGTAGCTGGTTGTGTTGTACTTACCAGTTCCCAGTGTTCGCGGGGTCCGACATGCCAATCAACCTGCTATCTGCCAATCACAGGAATGCCTGGGATGTTCTGATGCCGGGCATCCTGGTGGTTGGCGGAGTGGCGTGGAGGGGGCGGGGCATTGGAAGTTAAGGTTCAGCCTTTGTTCTCTCTCTTCCGTCTGGGCTTCACAAGAGAAGGTCCCGATTGGCTTGTGGGGTATCTTTCATTTATTTGGCGTGAGCTAAGGCCAAACAGTAGCCTGTGTAAAGTTGCTAATAAACCGTCAATTCGTAACTCAATCCTCTGTCTGGACAATTGTTCCTTTATGATCTAGTCAGGTCATTACACTACATTAAATACAACGTTAACTAGATATCATCGCCACATAACTTATGTCGAATTTAAAAGACACCGTTACCCTTAGTAACGTCTGTTACACTGTAACTTACAGGCAGCCTCACATAAAAACCTATTGGTTAACAAAGCTTTGATTATGACCAAAGTCTATAGTAGTGAAAACTCTCTCTCTATTGTAACTTACCACACATTCACATCACTGCCTCCACATGAATGTGTCCTGTCAGAGCCGTTTCCTGTCCGTTAACTGTTAACAGGCTCGAGCCACAGCTTAACCAATGAGCTACAAGGAGGACTGACAGTCACGAGCGGTGCAGCAGCCTCTGCAGCAGCAGCCTCCCCCGGGTCCTAGTGCCCGCCCGGTAAGACGGTTAAGATGCGATGGAACGGTTGACGGAGAGAAAATAAATCACAGAGAACATATATTGACTGATATATTGAATTGTTTAGGGAAGCTTTAGCTTTGGCTTTAATAAATTCTGAAAATACTTGAAAACCAAAAGAGAAAAGAATAGTAGCCCTCCTCAGGAACAACAAAACCCTCACAGACCAACTTCTTCTTCTATGATATAATGGAGGTCCTCAAACCAACGTTAAAGGTGCATGGCGCCACCTACTGTTCTGGAGTGTGTTCAATCATGGTTTACACCACTCTAAATCCTCCTACCTAACTCAGTACTTCTGAGAAAATAAAAGAGTCCTACTAACTTCTAATAGACCCTCCCCATCCCCCAAATCCCTTCCAAACTCCCCCAACCCCGTCCAACCCCAATGACACTTCAATCTTTCCCTCTCTTCAACATCCTGACAACAATATCACAACACATACAAGTCTTGATATGAACTCAACTAACCGATGACCCCGTGCATTGACTCTGTACCGGTTCCCATCTGTATATAGTCTGTTTTTAGTCTCACTATTGTTACTGCTGCTCTTTAATTACTTGTTACTTTAAGGTAAAAGGTATAAGGTAAAAACACCTGTTGTATTCAGCATTTCACTGTGAGGTAAAAACACCTGTTGTATTCAGCATTTCACTGTGAGGTAAAAACACCTGTTGTATTCAGCATTTCACTGTGAGGTAAAAACACCTGTTGTATTCAGCATTTCACTGTGAGGTAAAAACACCTGTTGTATTCAGCATTTCACTGTGAGGTAAAAACACCTGTTGTATTCAGCATTTCACTGTGAGGTAAAAACACCTGTTGTATTCAGCGCATGTGACTAACCTACACTCATTAAAAACCCACTACCCCATTCCACTACTTTGACCCTATCTGCTCCTGCACCATGACAACTAACCCTACACTCATTAAAAACCCACTACCCCATTCCACTACTTTGACCCTATCTGCTCCTGCACCACGACAACTAACCTACACTCATTAAAAACCCACTACCCCATTCCACTACTTTGACCCTATCTGCTCCTGCACCATGCCAACGACCTGGGAGGACTGGACACCACCACTCAACACCCCCTGGAACTCTTCTGAAGTCAAATCTCATATGACCAAATACTTCTCTGGTTCTGAACTCTTCTCCACACCTTCTACCTCACTGAACTCTCCCTCATTCATTTCCATTTCACCTCCAGAACTCAGTCTGGGGCACGACTCTGTTTGCACTTGAATTATAACATTTGAAATGTCTCTATTAATTAGAAAATTATTGTTGTTTAATGTTTACTGTTCATTCATGATTGTTTATTATCTACTTCACTTGCTTTGGCATAGTAAAGATATGTTTCCCATGCCAATAAAGACCTTTGAATTGAATTGAGAGAGAAAGAGCTCCATATTAATGTATAGGGGACATGAGTCGTCATGGTTACTCATGGTTATGTGATGAGGCAGCCCAGTCAGTTACATGAACCAGTCTATTCTCTGAAAGAGGTCCAGACAGCCTGTTCCCAACAGTGGGGTCAGTAGGATTGGATAGGGGCCCCTCTCTCTCTCTCTGACTGGAGGAGAGAAGTGAAATGGTGTGTCTCCTCTGGTCAACAATACTCACCTTGAAAGACTCCACAGCCTGTTGGAGCTTCTTCAGCTCCTTCTCTCTCTCCTGGAATCTCTGCTGGACCTTCTGCTGACTCATCCCCAGCTGCCTCTGTGGAGAATCACTCTTCAATGAGCTATCAAGCTTTATTAGTCCAGTAGATCAATAGTATAGTAATGTGACATAGGACCCATAGAGAGGAAGGTCGACAATCCTGAGGAAGTCCCTTTACAATATTATATTATGTTGCTATGTGAATGATTATAGTTTTTATGGTAGGCCTACATGTATCAAGGGGTTGAGACTGAACTTTGGACTCATAAAAGGCCATTCAGAATGATAATAGTGTTTGACTTTAGAAAATGGTGATACATTTGTGGCAAACTCAATATACTCAAGGTTTGTGTTCATATTTGTGGATCCATTAATTATTAATAATTATTTAATTCTTTGTTTATCAGACAGTCACCAACAAGTTGTTCTGGTCTTACCTGTTTCTCAGTCCTCTCTGCTGCAGCTGACACTGTATCATGGCCTTTATGTTCATCCATCACACACTGATAACAGATACACTGCTGATCGGTACAACAGTAAACCTCCAGCAGTTTGTCATGATGAGAGCAGATCTTCTCCTGTAGTTGTGCGGTGGCTTTGACCAGCTTGTGCTTCTTCAAAGCAGGAGATTCATAGTGAGATTGGAGGTGAGTCTCACAGTAAGAGGCCAGACACACCAGACAGGACATGAGGGCTTTCTGCTTTCTGGTCCCAGTGCAGAAATCACACGCCACATCTCCAGGTCCAGCATAGCACAGAGCAGGAGGGGGAGCAGCCTGGAGTCCTGTCTTCTTCTGTTTCTCCACCAGCTCAGCCAACATGTTATTTTTCCTCAGATTAGGCCTTGGAGTGAAGGTCTCTCTGCACTGAGGACAGCTATAGACCCCTTTCAGATCATCCTGATCCCAGCAGCCCTCAATACAGATTCTACAGTAATTGTGTCCACAGATAGTAGTGACCGGCTCCTTCAGTAGATCCAGACAGACAGAACAACAGAACTGGTCCTGGTCCAGCAGATCTCCCTGTTGAGCCATTTGGACGGTTGTTCACTGTCACACAGACAGACGACACAGAGACTCAGATCAGTTTCGTTTCCACAGAAGAGAGTTTGTGGGGGGTGTGGACTTTCTGGTTCTGCCAGAGGGCTGGGGTTAGAGGGATGGAAGGAAGGAGGGAGAGAGAACTGCATGCAACGTTGAGAAGAAGGAGAGAGTGAGAGAGGGAGGGGTTAGAGAGAGGGAGGGGTTAGAGGGAGGGAGGGGTTAGAGGGAGGGAGGGAGGGAGGGAGGGAGGGAGGGAGGGAGGGAGGGGTTAGAGGAAGAGAGAGAGAGAACTGCATGCAACGTTGAGAAGAAGGAGGGAGTGAGAGAGGGAGGGGTTAGAGAGAGGGAGGGGTTAGAGAGAGGGAGGGTTAGAGGGAGGGAGGGGTTAGAGAGAGGGAGGGGTTAGAGGGAGGGAGGGGTTAGAGGGAGGGAGGGGTTAGAGGGAGGGAGGGGTTAGAGAGAGGGAGGGGTTAGAGGGAGGGAGGGGTTAGAGGGAGGGAGGGGTTAGAGGAGGGAGGGGTTAGAGAGAGGGAGGGGTTAGAGAGAGGGAGGGGTTAGAGAGAGGGAGGGGTTAGAGAGAGGGAGGGGTTAGAGGAAGAGAGAGAGAACTGCAACGTCGAGAAGGAGACAAATATTTTAGTTCCCAGGTTAGGACCCTTAATATTAAAGACTCAGATCAGTTTAGTTTCCTCAGAAAATAGTTTGTGCGAGGGAGAGGGACTTCCTGGTTCTGCCAGAGGGGAGGGGTTAGAGGGAGGGAACGAGAGAAGGAGGAGTGCAGAGAGGTAGAAGTTAGGTCTACTGAATCCTGTATGTATTGACTGATCATTGAGAATGATGGAACACTTTACATTACAGTGTGGTTATTACTGACAGGTCTAAGAGAAGATGTTTTACAATCAGAGTTCTTTGTGTCTCTTCTTAGTCATACAGATCCCCCACATCTTATAGGTGGACGGGGTTATGAACATATACAATACATTATTTCTGAAACCAGATGAAATTAAACTGTCTTTCAGCAGGAAAAGCTTCTCTAATAATCCTAACCATGGCTGGGTGTCTTCAGAGACTGAGAGGTAGAGAGACACACTGTCAAGCTGACAGGTATCCTAGTGGTTTAGAGACTGAGAGGTAGAGAGACACACTGTCAAGGTGACAGGTATCCTAGTGGTTTAGAGACTGAGAGGTAGAGAGACACACTGTCAAGGTGACAGGTATCCTAGTGGTTTAGAGACTGAGAGGTATAGAGACACACTGTCAAGGTGACAGGTATCCTAGTGGTTTAGAGACTGAGAGGTAGAGAGACACACTGTCAAGGTGACAGGTATCCTAGTGGTTCAGAGACTGAGAGGTATAGAGACACACTGTCAAGGTGACAGGTATCCTAGTGGTTCAGAGACTGAGAGGTAGAGAGACACACTGTCAAGGTGACAGGTATCCTAGTGGTTCAGAGACTGAGAGGTATAGAGACACACTGTCAAGGTGACAGGTATCCTAGTGGTTCAGAGACTGAGAGGTATAGAGACACACTGTCAAGGTGACAGGTATCCTAGTGGTTCAGAGACTGAGAGGTAGAGAGACACACTGTCAAGGTGACAGGTATCCTAGTGGTTTAGAGACTGAGAGGTACAGAGACACACTGTCAAGGTGACAGGTATCCTAGTGGTTTAGAGACTGAGAGGTACAGAGACACACTGTCAAGGTGACAGGTATCCTAGTGGTTTAGAGACTGAGAGGTAGAGAGACACACTGTCAAGGTGACAGGTATCCTAGTGGTTTAGAGACTGAGAGGTATAGAGACACACTGTCAAGGTGACAGGTATCCTAGTGGTTTAGAGACTGAGAGGTATAGAGACACACTGTCAAGGTGACAGGTATCCTAGTGGTTTAGAGACTGAGAGGTATAGATACACACTGTCAAGGTGACAGGTATCCTAGTGGTTTAGAGACTGAGAGGTATAGATACACACTGTCAAGGTGACAGGTATCCTAGTGGTTTAGAGACTGAGAGGTATAGAGACACACTGTCAAGGTGACAGGTATCCTAGTGGTTTAGAGACTGAGAGGTATAGAGACACACTGTCAAGGTGACAGGTATCCTAGTGGTTTAGAGACTGAGAGGTACAGAGACACACTGTCAAGGTGACAGGTATCCTAGTGGTTTAGAGACTGAGAGGTATAGAGACAAGTCAAAACATCTGGCTCTTTCATGTCCAAACTCTTATTCTATTCTAGTCATTATATGATATTGTATTATATAATATGATGATATATTACATCCATAGAATCCACTCAGTGTAATAATGACAGTGTATTGTGTACATCGATTGAATGGTTAGGACTCTCTCTCTGGAGTCACAGTTTAAATCCCAAGAGACCTAAAGGAAGCATTCAACACTGCATCCCTTCATCCAGTCATAGTAAACTAACTAACTGTCTGTCTGTCTGTCTGTCTGTCTGTCTGTCTGTCTGTCTGTCTGTCTGTCTGTCTGTCTGTCTGTCTGTCTGTCTGTCTGTCTGTCTGTCTGTCTGTCTGTCTGTCTGTCTGTCTGTCTGTCTGTCTGTCTGTCTGTCTGTCTGTCTGTCTGTCTGTCTGTCTGTCTGTCTGTCTGTCTGTCTGTCGTCTGTCTGTCTGTCTGTCTGTCTGTCTGTCTGTCTGTCTGTCTGTCTGTCTGTCTGTCTGTCTGTCTGTCTGTCTGTCTGTCTGTCTGTCTGTCTGTCTGTCTGTCTGTCTGTCTGTCTGTCTGTCTGTCTGTCTGTCTGTCTGTCTGTCTGTCTGTCTGTCTGTCTGTCTGTCTGTCTGTCTGTCTGTCTGTCTGTCTGTCTGTCTGTCTGTCTGTCTGTCTGTCTGTCTGTCTGTCTGTCTGTCTGTCTGTCTGTCTGTCTGTCTGTCTGTCTGTCTGTCTGTCTGTCTGTCTGTCCTGTCTGTCTGTCTGTCTGTCTGTCTGTCTGTCTGTCTGTCTGTCTGTCTGTCTGTCTGTCTGTCTGTCTGTCTGTCTGTCTGTCTGTCTGTCTGTCTGTCTGTCTGTCTGTCTGTTGACACAGCCAACTTCTCTGCTGTGGTTGTTGTTGCTGCTATCAGTGTTAAGGTCAAGGTACAAAGTGATTGACCTCCCTCTGAGCCATATACAGAGTTCAACCCTCTAAACATGTCATCTTTTATATCCTATATTGTATATAGCTCTGATGTCACTGTCCTTAAACAACTTGTCGTGTCTTAGGCTATGCCGGATTAAGTGATATGACATGGTATTCTATAAAATGATTTCTCCGTAATTAATATTACCTGATTGAACTGATCATGTAAATGTAATTAACTAGAGAGTCGGAATAAACTCTTAAAGACCTAGTAATATTTGACATCAATAGCAGTCAATATCAATCGTCATCTTAATTCCGTCTCATCTGAAAGTTGTAAATTCTTGGTTATCTACACGAACCCTGGCTAACAATTTGAATCAGCAAATACAAAATTGGGTTTAATTATTTATTTACTAAATACCTAACTAATCACACATACACACAATGAATCATACCTTGATTACATATTAGGTCATAAAGGAAAACGTCCCTAGTGGGTGGAACAGATATGACAGCTGGTTACACAAAGAGAGGGGGGCTGGGTTTGAGTGAAAGAGCGGGAAGACTGAGGGACACAGGGAGAAGCTGTGCTATCGTAAATACAGCATCTGATCCATTCTAAATTCCCGCCCATTTGGAAAAGGAAAATGCAATAAATATTTACTCTGAGCTGCGCTTCGGTAGGTTGGTGGTAGATGGAAGACCGTGTTGCCCAACCGAGTCCTGTGTCCTTTGAAGAATGTCTCTGCTGGTAAATTGAATACGGTGTAGTAACGTCGTTGTGTGGTAGACGGGATACTCTGTCTGTTCTTTCCTAGCCCACATTTGCAGCTGCTGTTGCTAACTCAACGGCTAGGAGGTATCCCTTCTGTAGTGAATAAGAGTTCAAAGTTCATACCATTCTGACATCGTCATCCTAATGTACCCGGAACAGGAGGTTACATTTTTCCTTTATATAGTGGAGGGAGAAGGGTGTGTTTTCATAGTTTTTTACCCATGTCTCTTCACAGGGGCTTGATTGAGCAGAGCAGTAACCTTATGAAAACACAAAACTCTCATTTGGAGGCTAAAATTACATTTCATTTTTTCACCAATAATTTTATATTCAAATATTTAAATTGAACAACAATTCCAAGTGAATCCGATAACTACAATGTGCAGACTTTCCACTGTAGAGTTTCTGTCATCCTGTCATTGATGAGAATGTCTCAGATGACAACCGAACTGACATCATATTCATTAAGTACCACCGCATATGTTCAATTGTTCGGATTACCAGAATATAGTTCATTTCCCTCCACCTTCTGATGTTCCCAGAATCTCTATGTTAACCAAGGGATTTTCAAATGTCACATCAGTAGGGTAGAAGGAGGATAAAGGGGGAAGAGGTATTTATGACTGTCATAAACCTACCCCAGGTCAACGTCATGACCGTACGCAAGTATAAACACCATGGGACCATGCAGCCGTCATACCGCTCAGGAAGGAGAAGCGTTCTGTCTCCTAGAGATGAACTCACTTTGGTGCGAAAAGCACAAATCAATCCCAGAACAACAGCAAAGGACCTTGTGAAGATACTGGAGGAAACAGGTACAAAAGTAACTATATCCACAGTGAAACGAGTCATATATCGTCATAACCTGAAAGGCCGCTCAGCAAGGAAGAAGCCACTGCTCCAAAACCATCATAAAAAAGCCAGATTACGGTTTGCAACTGCACATGGGGACAAAGCTCATACTTTTTTTAGAAATTTTGGAGAAATGTCCTCTGATCTGATGAAACAAAAATAGAACTGCTTGGCCATAATGACCATTGTTATGTTTGGAGGAAAAAGGGGGAGGCTTGCAAGCTGAAGAACACCATCCCAACCGTGAAGCACAGGGATGGCAGCATTATGTTATGGGGGTGCTTTGCTGCTGGAGGGACTGGTGCACTTCACAAAATAGATGGCTTCATGAGGGAGGAAAATTATGTGGATATCTTGAAGCAACATCTCAAGACATCAGTCAGGAAGTTATAGGGCTGACTACTGTCCCCTTTGGAGGAATTGCGTGCCCATAGTAAACAGAAAAAAAATCTGTCCAAGATTGCTAATATATGCATATAATAATTATTATTGAATAGAAAACACTCTAAAGCTTCTAAAACCGTTCAAATTATGTCTGTATGTAAAGCAGAACTCTCAGGGCAGCCATTCTCCCAAACTCTCTCTTGTCATCATGAAAGTTGGGCCAACTTTGACGTCATCGCCCCCACCCTTCCCAACCAGCTACAGAGAACAGGGTACAGTTTCTATATCTTCAGCGCGAAGTCTCCTTTCAGTGGGGCCTGTCATTGTGAGAATCGCACGCTCGCACGACTTTTGGCGGGCTGAAACCTTCAGGTCACGCGAAAATACATGTACTTTCATGTGCACGTCTGGTCCAGAGCTCTCTTTCTTCCAGGACCAAACGATGTTGTTTTGTCTGTTCGATCGGTTGCATTAAGAAGAAGTGTATCTTTCTATCTATATGTAGAACATGTATATTTAGTCAAAGTTTATGATGTGTATTGCTTGTTATCTGACGTTATCTGGTGGAGCTATCATCATTTCTCCGGACATTTGAGTAGCATTTTCTCAACATGACGTCATTGTAAACAGAGATTTATGGATATAAATGGCATATTATTGAAAAAAACATAAATGTACTGTGTAACATGTCCTATTACTGTCATCTGATGAAGATTTTCAAAAGGTTAGTGAATTATTTTTCTTTTAATCCTGCGGTTGTTGATTCCATATTTTGTTCAACGTGGCTATTCAAATTAGCTGTGTCTTTGGTGGTGGTTTGACATAAATATGTGCTATGTTTTCGCCGTAAAACATTTTAGAAATCTGACTTGCTGGCTAGATGAACAAGGTGTTTATCTTTCATTTGAGCTATTGGACTTGTTAATGTGTGGAGGTTAAATATTTCTAAGAATATTTTAGCGTTCCATGTGCCACGTCCCAGTTAACGTCGGAAGGGATCGTTCCCAAATGGGAACCCTAACCCGTCATCAGGTTAAAGTGGCTGGAGTTGAGTCAGTGTGATTATTGGGATGCCCCCATGGAATGATGATAGAGGGATGTGAAAGAGGAGAGAGGTAATGGTTGTACTCCCCCATGGAGTGATGATAGAGGGATGTGAAAGAGGAGAGAGGTAATGGTTGTACTCCCCCATGGAGTGATGATAGAGGGATGTGAAAGAGGAGAGAGGTAATGGTTGTACTCCCCCATGGAGTGATGATAGAGGGATGTGAAAGAGGAGAGAGGTAATGGTTGCACTCCCCCATGGTGTGATGATAGAGGGATGTGAAAGAGGAGAGAGGTAATGGTTGTACTCCCCCATGGAGTGATGATTGAGGGATGTGAAAGAGGAGAGAGGTAATGGTTGGACTCCCCCATGGAGTGATGATAGAGGGATGTGAAAGAGGAGAGAGGTAATGGTTGTACTCCCCCATGGAGTGATGATAGAGGGATGTGAAAGAGGAGAGAGGTAATGGTTGTACTCCCCCATGGAGTGATGATAGAGGGATGTGAAAGAGGAGAGAGGTAATGGTTGTACTCCCCCATGGTGTGATGATAGAGGGATGTGAAAGAGGAGAGAGGTAATGGTTGTACTCCCCCATGGAGTGATGATAGAAGGATGTGAAAGAGGAGAGAGGTAATGGTTGTACTCCCCCATGGAGTGATGATAGAGGGATGTGAAAGAGGAGAGAGGTAATGGTTGTACTCCCCCATGGAGTGATGATAGAGGGATGTGAAAGAGGAGAGAGGTAATGGTTGTACTCCCCCATTGAGTGATGATAGAGGGATGTGAAAGAGGAGAGAGGTAATGGTTGGACTGGACTTATTTATTCCCTCATTACTGACTTATTCTGTTTCAATAACATAATTACAAAACACAAACTAATTACATTCACGGAATTATTATTGTATTAAAGTAAATCTGTATTAAAATTCACCATAAAATGTACAGTTTACCCATAGCTTAACATGGGTAGTGTTCCCTCCCTCCTATAAGAGTCATTGATGTGTTGGATGAGATGGGACCCTGCCTTCACCTGGGGATATTTGTTGGATCCGTCACAGCAGGGGGCAGTAAAACCCTCTGGACCTGAAAGGGACTGCAGTGTGCTCCAGTCTCCAGCAGGGGGCAGTAAAACCCTCTGGACCTGAAAGGGACTGCAGTGTGCTCCAGTCTCCAGCAGGGGGCAGTAAAACCCTCTGGACCTGAAAGGGACTGCAGTGTGCTCCAGTCTCCAGCAGGGGGCAGTAAAACCCTCTGGACCTGAAAGGGACTGCAGTGTGCTCCAGTCTCCAGCAGGGGGCAGTAAAACCCTATGGACCTGAAAGGGACTGCAGTGTGCTCCAGTCTCCAGCAGGGGGCAGTAAAACCCTCTGGACCTGAAAGGGACTGCAGTGTGCTCCAGTCTCCAGCAGGGGGCAGTAAAACCCTCCGGACCTGAAAGGGACTGCAGTGTGCTCCAGTCTCCAACAGGGGGCAGTAAAACCCTATGGACCTGAAAGGGACTGCAGTGTGCTCCAGTCTCCAGCAGGGGGCAGTAAAACCCTCTGGACCTGAAAGGGACTGCAGTGTGCTCCAGTCTCCAGCAGGGGGCAGTAAAACCCTATGGACCTGAAAGGGACTGCAGTGTGCTCCAGTCTCCAACATGATTCAAAAACATATTAAATCAAAAATAAACTAATTTGAATAACCAATCAGCTTATCTCATAAAGCAATGGTTAAATAGAGTAGAAACTGGTGTTTCTCATTCATTTCATAATTAAATCCCACCTGTTTCTATCATTTCTAGTGAGATTGTTCTGGTCTCACCAGAAAGTCAGGATACAGGGCATTTGACACCATTAAATATTCCCTCTCCCTTTTCTTTCCCTGTCCTTCACAAACCATTTCAAAACCTTCCTAACATTTCCATCCTTCTGCATACCCAATTTACAACTGAATTGAAAAGACCCCATCCAAGATAAATCCCACAGTATCAACACCACTAATGCATATTCGTAACCAGTAAATTGTGTGTGCTGGTGAACCGTAGGTCAAAAACACACCTGAACAAGGCCTCACTTATCTGGAAGTCTGTTTATGGCCTAATCCAGATACTTTTATACTGCTCTCCCCGATACCACAGTCTCCGGGGACATTCCAACGAGAGATAATGAAACCCCCTTTTTTGGAAAAGAAATTGTACATTCCGTTACCATTCACTATGTTACATATTAATCAGCAAGCCAAAATGTATTAATTATAAACCAAACATGATAATTGTAAATCCACTGTCTTTACTCTCATCATTAAATGTATTAATTATAAACCAAACATGATAATTGTAAATCCACTGTCTTTACTCTCATCATTAAATGTATTAATTATAAACCAAACATGATAATTGTAAATCCACTGTCTTTACTCTCATCATTAAATGTATTAATTATAAACCAAACATGATAATTGTAAATCCACTGTATTTACTCTCATCATTAAATGTATTAATTATAAACCAAACATGATAATTGTAAATCCACTGTATTTACTCTCATCATTACATTTATTAATTATAAACCAAACATGATAATTGTAAATCCACTGTCTTTACTCTCATCATTAAATGTATTAATTATAAACCAAACATGATAATTGTAAATCCACTGTCTTTACTCTCATCATTAAATGTATTAATTATAAACCAAACATGATAATTGTAAATCCACTGTCTTTACTCTCATCATTAAATGTATTAATTATAAACCAAACATGATAATTGTAAATCCACTGTCTTTACTCTCATCATTAAATGTTTGTTTCAACCCACCAATGTTGATGTATCTTTTATTCAGTCCAGAACCACCACAATGTTCAGGAACTAACTGAAAACATGTCCACTTCATTTTAGGTTTTGTAACAGAATAAAACAGTATTTCAGAATAAAACCCACATCAAATGTTATAAAAATAAACAAGGCTTTCTGAGTTAACAAGGAGTGTTTGGCCATATAATTTAAATGTGTTCCCTTTAGAATCCCTTCCCCTGGCATTTCACCAGATTCTTCATCCCAAAATATGTTTTCCTGTGATCCCTGGCCTCTACTAAAACGTTGGGTAAGAAGTGATCTCATACAACATCCTTCACATAGAATCTGTAACCTCTATGAACCACTATCGATCGAACCGAGGCGATACACCGATATGTGACATTTCCTCTCCTGCTGCTCTCAAAAGGATGAATCGAACCGAGGCTAACCCAGTCTTTTTGTAGGTTTTGCCACCTTCTTCCTGTCTGACTTTTCATTCTTTCTTCAACATTCCTCCAGTTTTCTTTATACTTTCCAACAATCCTTCTGCTTTGAACATGTTTAGCACCTCGTGTTCTCTTTTATTGATCCTTTTCTTTCCTGTGTCACTTGTTTTATGTGTTTTCATTAGAGTTTCCATTTCCTCACATACTGAGACATCAAATGTTCCCTCCTCTGACCATTTAGTGCCCATTTTCCTGCTGCGTTTTCCCATTTCTAAACATTTCTATTAGTTCTTCCTTACATAGGGGACGCCTGGCGCCCAGAATTTATACTGCTGTTTTACTCATTTTTGCAGCCTGTTTTTGTGGTCTTCCTACCGTCAGTCTCAGTTGTATTCCTTTTTCTGTGTTAGGTCTGCTAGTTACTAGTATTGTCTTTAATATTAGTCTACTGACAGTTTATATTTGTATTATTGCTGCTCTTTCATTTATTAACTTCCTTATTTGTTCTAACGTTACTGATATTCTTGTTTCCGGGTTTATTTGTCTGTTTATTCCTTTAACTTCCTGCGATATTCCTATTTATTTTGCTCCCTAGTCTTCGTTGTATTGTGCTATTCACTTTATTAAAACCTCTCTGTTTCTCTCGTTGTTATATTTCTCCCTCCTGGTCCAGGGCCAAACCTTCCTAACAGTCCGTTAAGTCCTGGATGTCTTGACCCTGTTCCCTCCTATTGATATCCACCTTACTTGTCTTTCTCTGATTATTGCACTATTGGTTATTGGTTATTACCCCTGTCTCTGGGTTGTTATAATTGTTCTCTTATTGAGTATCTGCTTCCTTCATCTGTTATTACTTGTATGTTTCTCTGTACTGTATATTCTTCTACCTTGCAGCACAGTATGTAATGTTTAATGGTCTTACTGGTCGATCGCTGATATCGTCATGACATTTATTACCATTTTATTTACTAATGTTCATGTATTTTTAATTTATCCTGTTCCAACATCTAGTATTATATTAGTTCAATGGTTATTCATGTACCATTCACACTTGCCTCCTTTAGTGTGGGACTGGGTGCGTCCTCCCTGCCAGGTCACAGTCAAGAGACGGTCCGGGAGAAGTAGTGTGGGACTGGGTGCGTCCTCCCTGCCAGGTCACAGTCAAGTGACGGTCCGGGAGAAGTAGTGTGGGACTGGGTGCGTCCTCCCTACCAGGTCACAGTCAAGTGACGGTCCGGGAGAAGTAGTGTGGGACTGGGTGCGTCCTCCCTACCAGGTCACAGTCAAGTGACGGTCCGGGAGAAGTAGTGTGGGACTGGGTGCGTCCTCCCTGCCAGGTCACAGTCAAGTGACGGTCCGGGAGAAGTAGTGTGGGACTGGGTGCGTCCTCCCTGCCAGGTCACAGTCAAGTGACGGTCCGGGAGAAGTGTGCAACCCATTCAGCACCAACAGCAGAGAACTTTTACACTCCTCTTACACTTTCCTAAACGACGACAAATTCAGCCTTTTCTGATATACTTCCTTGTCACAGAGAAAAGCGGTATTAAACAGGATTTTACCTGTCTGAGAAGTCCTTTGGTGATTCACTTCCTCAACACAGCCAAGCAGTAACCACAGGGTTTTACCTATCTGAGCAGTCTTTTACTGATTCACATCCTCAACACAGCCAAGCAGTAACCACAGGGTTTTACCTGTCTGAGCAGTCCCTATTTGATTCACTTCCTCAACACAGCCAAGCAGTAACCACAGGGATTTACCTGTCTGAGCAGTCCCTATTTGATTCACTTCCTCAACACAGCCAAGCGGTAACCACAGGGTTTTACCTGTTTGATCAGTCCCCTGTCGATACACTTCCTAGACACTATAGGACAGTAACCACAGGTCTTTTTGCCTGTCTGAGTAGTCCCCTATCGATACATTTCCTAGACACTATAGGACAGTAACCACAGGTCTTTTTGCCTGTCTGAGTAGTCCCCTGTCGATACACTTCCTAGACACTATAGGACAGTAACCACAGGTCTATTTGCCTGTCTGATCAGTCTCCTATCGATACATTTCCTAGACACTATAGGACAGTAACCACAGGTCTTTTTGTCTGTCTGATCAGTCCCCTATCGATACACTTCCTCGACACTATAGGACAGTAACCACAGGATATTACCTGTCTGATCAGTCCCCTATCGATACACTTCCTAGACACTATAGGACAGTAACCACAGGTATTTTATTTAATTCTATTCCACCATGCAGATGGACAGTTACCACTCCAAACTGGATGGAACAGAACAGTCAACAGGACAGATGAATGAGATGGAATAAATGCCCCAGATTAATTGAATGACCCACCTGACTCAGACTGATTCTATAAGATGAATGGGTTGAGTTTGACAGAGTTTGGGGACAACTCCCTGAAAGGTTTCAACATCAAATCCCTCAGTCTCAGTCCACTCCTTTTATACAGTTTCATGCTTATAGAAGTGTCATCGTCCCTCCACCTTATGCTAATAACCAGATCCCCTCGGCTTTACTCCACCATTGTTTCCAAATCTAAGTTCTTTCCTCTAGGCGGGGTTCCCCTCCCCTCTAGTTCCTTGGATCAATTATATTGGTGGAGCACCTATACATTATTTCCAGGAAATAATAAGTACAGATTACTATAGGAAATTATAAGATATAACATGCCCTTATCAGACTATAATATTACTATGGGATTAAGTACAGATTACTATAGGAAATTATAAGATTGCTACATGCCCTTATCGGACTATAATATTACTACGGGCCATTATAGGATTAAGTACAGATCACTATAGTTCATTATAGAATTATACCAATAAGTACAGATCACTATAGGAAATTATAAGATTGCTACATGCCCTTATTGGACTATAATATTACTACGGGCCATTATAGGATTAAGTACAGATCACTATAGTTCATTGTAGAATTATACCAATAAGTACAGATAACTATAGTTCATTATAGAATTATACCAATCAGTACAGATCACTATAGTTCATTATAGAATTATACCAATAAGTACAGATCACTATAGTTCATTATAGAATTATACCAATCAGTACAGATCACTATAGTTCATTATAGAATTATACCAATAAGTACAGATCACTATAGTTCATTATAGAATTATACCAATAAGTACAGATCACTATAGTTCATTATAGAATTATACCAATAAGTACAGATCACTATAGTTCATTATAGAATTATACCAATCAGTACAGATCACTATAGTTCATTATAGAATTATACCAATCAGTACAGATCACTATAGTTCATTATAGAATTATACCAATCAGTACAGATCACTATAGTTCATTATAGAATTATACCAATAAGTACAGATCACTATAGTTCATTATAGAATTATACCAATCAGTACAGATCACTATAGTTCATTATAGAATTATACCAATCAGTACAGATCACTATAGTTCATTATAGAATTATACCAATCAGTACAGATCACTATAGTTCATTATAGAATTATACCAATCAGTAAACTCAATCCCAGAATTACACATAGTGTCTTTGCTTATTCCCTTTAGTGATATTCAGCCTTTTAACAGGAAACACATTCTGTTAACAGAAAACACCCTCACTATCAATTTCTGCAAAGAAACCACTGCTAAAGGACACCAATAATAAGAAGAGACTTGCTTGGGTCAAGAAACACGAGCAATGGACATTAGACCGGTGGAAATCTGTCCTTTGGTCTGATGAGTCCAGATTTAAGACTTCTGGTTCCAACCGCCGTGTCTTTGTGAGAAGCAGAGAAGGTGAACAGATGATCTCTGCATGTGTATGTTCCACCATGAAGCATGGAGGAGGAGGTGTGATGGTGCTTTGCTGGAGACACTGTCAGGAATTTATTTAGAATTCAAGGCACACTTAACCAGCATGGTTGCCATAGCAATCTGCAGAGATACGACATCCCATCTGGTTTGTACTTAGTGGGACTATCATTTGTTTTTCAGCAGGAAACCTCCAGGCTGTGTAAGGGCTATTTGAAGAAAAACCCTTGAATGAGCAGGTGTGTCTTAACTTTTGACTGGTGCTGTATGTTAAGGGGATGGTTCACCCCAATAGAAAGGTTCATACCTCTAAATATCATCTTATTAGATGGATCCATTTCCCCCCATTAGTTTGGCATTCAGACCTGCAGTCATCTTGATTTCAGACACTTTGGAGAAGTGTTCCACAGGCAGTAAATCTAATGTAGAATAAATGGAACCTGGATCCATTTCATTGTATTAACATGGTTTATGTGTTATAGCAGTAATGGGGTTAAACTGATATTAAAACTCCATAGATGGTACCAGGTCAGGGGAGTTCATCTCTGCTCCCAGCATCCCTGGGACAGTACTGATCAACATAGCTGACCTGATGCAGAGGGGGACCAGTGATGTTTTCCTCTCAGTGGTGAGACTTGTCCTTCCATTTGACACACCTTTACCTGATGAGAGCATACAAGACGTTACAGGCTTATTGCATGTGGAAACAGACCTGCGTTAAAATAATGTTGAATACTTAATAAGCAGTGTCTGATTGAGTTTGTTGTAATGGAACCAAAAGAAACATCCTAAAAGTACAAACAAACCCCACCCACCTGGAGGACAAAGGAAATGCTCAAAGTATTTTGTAAAATTTCAAATAGTATTTGGATCCAGGGTCGTATTGATTAGAGAACACTGTAGCAAAACATTTAGCAACAGAAGACAAAAACACATTTTAGTTCAGTTAGTCCCTACCTGTTTCAGTTCATTTTCTTCAGTTTGGTGCCTCGTGGATATGATTCAGGTCTCTGTGGAAACATCAATGTAAATTCACCTATGATATTTACTCCTCACTTTCCCTTTCAGGTCCATAGGATTCTATTGCCCACTGCTGGAGACTGGAGCACACTGCAGTCCCTTTCAGGTCCATAGGTTTTTATTGCCCACTGCTGGAGACTGGAGCACACTGCAGTCCCTTTCAGGTCCATAGGTTTTTATTGCCCCCTGCTGGAGACTGGAGCACACTGCAGTCCCTTTCAGGTCTATAGGGCTTTACTGCCCCCTGCTGGAGACTGGAGCACACTGCAGTCCCTTTTACTAAGCAACGCGGTCCTGGAATTCTCTCCTGAACATTTTAAAATGTGATGATCTAGTTTCCTTGGTGGAGTTTAAACACTTGATCGATGTCTATATCATAGAAGAGTGTTATTGTCTTTAGGCCAGCTGTTATTAGTCAAGATGTTTGTGTTTGTAATGTAATATGTAATTGTTGTACTGTATGTGTGTTTATAGTGTTGTTTAATGTTGTGTTAAATAAAGGTAAAATATAAACTATAATAAAAAATCAATACAGATACTGTATGTAGAACCATAGTAAAGACCAGTATGGACTATCAATACAGGTACTGTATGTAGAACCATAGTAAAGACCAGTATGGACTATCAATACAGGTACTGTATGTAGAACCATAGTAAAGACCAGTATGGACTATCAATACAGATACTGTATGTAGAACCATAGTAAAGACCAGTATGGACTATCAATACAGGTACTGTATGTAGAACCATAGTAAAGACCAGTATGGACTATCAATACAGGTACTGTATGTAGAACCATAGTAAAGACCAGTATGGACTATCAATACAGATACTGTATGTAGAACCATAGTAAAGACCAGTATGGACTATCAATACAGATACTGTATGTAGAACCATAGTAAAGACCAGTATGGACTATCAATACAGGTACTGTATGTAGAACCATAGTAAAGACCAGTATGGACTATCAATACAGATACTGTATGTAGAACCATAGTAAAGACCAGTATGGACTATCAATACAGATACTGTATGTAGAACCATAGTAAAGACCAGTATGGACTATCAATACAGATACTGTATGTAGAACCATAGTAAAGACCTGTATGGACTATCAATACAGATACTGTATGTAGAACCATAGTAAAGACCAGTATGGACTATCAATACAGGTACTGTATGTAGAACCATAGTAAAGACCAGTATGGACTATCAATACAGATACTGTATGTAGAACCATAGTAAAGACCAGTATGGACTATCAATACAGATACTGTATGTAGAACCATAGTAAAGACCAGTATGGACTATCAATACAGATACTGTATGTAGAACCATAGTAAAGACCAGTATGGACTATCAATACAGATACTGTATGTAGAACCATATTAAAGACCAGTATGGACTATCAATACAGATACTGTATGTAGAACCATAGTAAAGACCAGTATGGACTATCAATACAGATACTGTATGTAGAACCATATTAAAGACCAGTATGGACTATCAATACAGGTACTGTATGTAGAACCATAGTAAAGACCAGTATGGACTATCAATACAGGTACTGTATGTAGAACCATAGTAAAGACCAGTATGGACTATCAATACAGATACTGTATGTAGAACCATAGTAAAGACCAGTATGGACTATCAATACAGATACTGTATGTAGAACCATAGTAAAGACCAGTATGGACTATCAATACAGGTACTGTATGTAGAACCATAGTAAAGACCAGTATGGACTATCAATACAGGTACTGTATGTAGAACCATAGTAAAGACCAGTATGGACTATCAATACAGATACTGTATGTAGAACCATAGTAAAGACCAGTATGGACTATCAATACAGATACTGTATGTAGAACCATAGTAGAGACCAGTATGGACTATCAATACAGGTACTGTATGTAGAACCATAGTAAAGACCAGTATGGACTATCAATACAGGTACTGTATGTAGAACCATAGTAAAGACCAGTATGGACTATCAATACAGGTACTGTATGTAGAACCATAGTAAAGACCAGTATGGACTATCAATACAGATACTGTATGTAGAACCATAGTAAAGACCAGTATGGACTATCAATACAGATACTGTATGTAGAACCATAGTAAAGACCTGTATGGACTATCAATACAGGTACTGTATGTAGAACCATAGTAAAGACC
The DNA here is from genome assembly GCF_002021735.2 of Oncorhynchus kisutch. NCBI lineage: Eukaryota > Metazoa > Chordata > Actinopteri > Salmoniformes > Salmonidae > Oncorhynchus > Oncorhynchus kisutch. The sequence goes on from NW_022263634.1 coordinate 37,512, forward strand.
AGTATGGACTATCAATACAGGTACTGTATGTAGAACCATAGTAAAGACCAGTATGGACTATCAATACAGATACTGTATGTAGAACCATAGTAAAGACCAGTATGGACTATCAATACAGATACTGTATGTAGAACCATAGTAAAGACCAGTATGGACTATCAATACAGATACTGTATGTAGAACCATAGTAAAGACCTGTATGGACTATCAATACAGATACTGTATGTAGAACCATAGTAAAGACCAGTATGGACTATCAATACAGATACTGTATGTAGAACCATAGTAAAGACCAGTATGGACTATCAATACAGATACTGTATGTAGAACCATAGTAAAGACCAGTATGGACTATCAATACAGATACTGTATGTAGAACCATAGTAAAGACCAGTATGGACTATCAATACAGATACTGTATGTAGAACCATAGTAAAGACCAGTATGGACTATCAATACAGGTACTGTATGTAGAACCATAGTAAAGACCAGTATGGACTATCAATACAGATACTGTATGTAGAACCATAGTAGAGACCAGTATGGACTATCAATACAGATACTGTATGTAGAACCATAGTAGAGACCAGTATGGACTATCAATACAGATACTGTATGTAGAACCATAGTAAAGACCAGTATGGACTATCAATACAGGTACTGTATGTAGAACCATAGTAAAGACCAGTATGGACTATCAATACAGATACTGTATGTAGAACCATAGTAAAGACCAGTATGGACTATCAATACAGATACTGTATGTAGAACCATAGTAAAGACCAGTATGGACTATCAATACAGATACTGTATGTAGAACCATAGTAAAGACCAGTATGGACTATCAATACAGATACTGTATGTAGAACCATAGTAAAGACCAGTATGGACTATCAATACAGATACTGTATGTAGAACCATAGTAAAGACCAGTATGGACTATCAATACAGGTACTGTATGTAGAACCATAGTAAAGACCAGTATGGACTATCAATACAGGTACTGTATGTAGAACCATAGTAAAGACCAGTATGGACTATCAATACAGATACTGTATGTAGAACCATAGTAAAGACCAGTATGGACTATCAATACAGGTACTGTATGTAGAACCATAGTAAAGACCAGTATGGACTATCAATACAGATACTGTATGTAGAACCATAGTAAAGACCAGTATGGACTATCAATACAGATACTGTATGTAGAACCATAGTAAAGACCAGTATGGACTATCAATACAGATACTGTATGTAGAACCATAGTAAAGACCAGTATGGACTATCAATACAGATACTGTATGTAGAACCATAGTAGAGACCAGTATGGACTATCAATACAGATACTGTATGTAGAACCATAGTAAAGACCAGTATGGACTATCAATACAGATACTGTATGTAGAACCATAGTAAAGACCAGTATGGACTATCAATACAGGTACTGTATGTAGAACCATAGTAAAGACCAGTATGGACTATCAATACAGATACTGTATGTAGAACCATAGTAAAGACCAGTATGGACTATCAATACAGATACTGTATGTAGAACCATAGTAAAGACCAGTATGGACTATCAATACAGATACTGTATGTAGAACCATAGTAAAGACCAGTATGGACTATCAATACAGATACTGTATGTAGAACCATAGTAAAGACCAGTATGGACTATCAATACAGATACTGTATGTAGAACCATAGTAAAGACCAGTATGGACTATCAATACAGATACTGTATGTAGAACCATAGTAAAGACCAGTATGGACTATCAATACAGATACTGTATGTAGAACCATAGTAAAGACCAGTATGGACTATCAATACAGATACTGTATGTAGAACCATAGTAAAGACCAGTATGGACTATCAATACAGATACTGTATGTAGAACCATAGTAAAGACCAGTATGGACTATCAATACAGATACTGTATGTAGAACCATAGTAAAGACCAGTATGGACTATCAATACAGATACTGTATGTAGAACCATAGTAAAGACCAGTATGGACTATCAATACAGATACTGTATGTAGAACCATAGTAAAGACCAGTATGGACTATCAATACAGATACTGTATGTAGAACCATAGTAAAGACCAGTATGGACTATCAATACAGATACTGTATGTAGAACCATAGTAAAGACCAGTATGGACTATCAATACAGATACTGTATGTAGAACCATAGTAAAGACCAGTATGGACTATCAATACAGATACTGTATGTAGAACCATAGTAAAGACCAGTATGGACTATCAATACAGATACTGTATGTAGAACCATAGTAAAGACCAGTATGGACTATCAATACAGATACTGTATGTAGAACCATAGTAAAGACCAGTATGGACTATCAATACAGATACTGTATGTAGAACCATAGTAAAGACCAGTATGGACTATCAATACAGATACTGTATGTAGAACCATAGTAACGATCAGTATGGACTATCAATACAGATACTGTATGTAGAACCATAGTAAAGACCAGTATGGACTATCAATACAGATACTGTATGTAGAACCATAGTAAAGACCAGTATGGACTATCAATACAGATACTGTATGTAGAACCATAGTAAAGACCAGTATGGACTATCAATACTGGTACTGTATGTAGAACCATAGTAAAGACCAGTATGGACTATCAATACAGATACTGTATGTAGAACCATAGTAAAGACCAGTATGGACCATCAATACAGATACTGTATGTAGAACCATAGTAAAGACCAGTATGGACCATCAATACAGATACTGTATGTAGAACCATAGTAAAGACCAGTATGGACTATCAATACAGATACTGTATGTAGAACCATAGTAAAGACCAGTATGGACTATCAATACAGGTACTGTATGTAGAACCATAGTAAAGACCAGTATGGACTATCAATACAGATACTGTATGTAGAACCATAGTAAAGACCAGTATGGACTATCAATACAGATACTGTATGTAGAACCATAGTAAAGACCAGTATGGACTATCAATACAAAGTGACCATTTAGAATGAGGCCCAGGTCAATGAGAGGAAGTCTTAACAGAACTGGGGGATGACAGACAGGAAGTGGGGGGGTGGAGATCTAATATATTTTTGTGCCAAATACTAAAGCATGATATTGTAATAAATCTACACCCTTTTCCATACGTAGAACACTACTTTAGACCTGGTCAGAAGCACCGTAGTGCACTACGTAGGGAATAGGGAACCATTTGGAACAGAGACAGTAATTCCCCTGAACATGTTCCTCTTCCTCTTCTGGTTTCTTGAACAGCCCTTCACTCCTCCCCTCTTCCTCCCCTCCTCCCTTTTCATTCTATTCTATCAGCCACACCACTAGCTCACCTCCACACAATACATTTACAAGTTAAAGACACACCTTGGAATAAATAACAAAGGAAAACTATTACTAGATGAAGTTGAGTGTTTTTTATTATTTCCCATCACCATAAATCATATTTAATCACTGAACAGTAGCAGACCTAACTTCATCTGTTCCTGACTCTGGATAGTGGATTAAAAAGACCATCAATCTCCAATGATATTAAAGTACTATTCTGAACATTACTGATATACTGAGTGGCAAGTCAAGATATCTGCTGGTTTTATTGTTTGGTCAACAGCACCACCTGCTGGACAGGTTTAATGTTGCTGGACTGAGCAGTATGGGAGGATGAAAGATGACACATTTAGGGCCGGTTTCCTGGACATCTACATTGAACATACTGTTTAGTCCAGGACTAGGATTAATCTGTGTCTGGGAAACCAGACCATATAGTTTAGTAGAAAGTAAGTGATACCAGCTTGTAGTGGGCTGACTAGTCCTGAATTGTCCTTTAGTTCCTGGACCATTTTCCATGCAGCTCCAGGTGACAGAGAACACATCAATTAGGACCGAGCCAACAAGCTGATCAATGATACTGAGGAGAATTACATAGAGACAGAGAACCAACTGAGAAAACATATCAATGGTTCTGAATGACAACCAATATACATCAACACCAGACATCATGATTCATGGAAATGTACAAGATTAAAACATTGTATTGAATTGTAATTAATAACAAATCAGTTTACAGTTTAACCAGCTCAGCTATAGACTACACCAGCATGACTAGTATCTATGTGGACCCTACTACAGTTTAACCAGCTCAGCAATAGACTACACCAGCATGACTAGTATCTATGTGGACCCCTACTACAGTTTAACCAGCTCAGCTATAGACTACACCAGCATGACTAGTATCTATGTGGACCCTACTACAGTTTAACCAGCTCAGCTATAGACTACACCAGCATGACTAGTATCTATGTGGACCCTACTACAGTTTAACCAGCTCAGCTATAGACTACACCAGCATGACTAGTATCTATGTGGACCCTACTATAGTTTAACCAGCTCAGCTATAGACTACACCAGCATGACTAGTATCTATGTGGACCCTACTACAGTTTAACCAGCTCAGCTATAGACTACACCAGCATGACTAGTATCTATGTGGACCCTACTACAGTTTAACCAGCTCAGCTATAGACTACACCAGCATGACTAGTATCTATGTGGACCCTACTACAGTTTAACCAGCTCAGCTATAGACTACACCAGCATGACTAGTATCTATGTGAACCCTACTACAGTTTAACCAGCTCAGCAGTACCATTATAACTATAGAGACTAAACCCAGGATAGAGGGGCTGAGTGAATGTGGTCTGGACTCTGTGGAGGAGGGTCATTGTGTCAGAGACACTGTAGAAGGACAGAGTACCTGCCTTGTGATCCAGGTACACTCCTACTCTGGAGGACTGAGGGCCTGATACTTTAGTCTCAACATTATTGTGTCTGAACCAATAACCACCACTATAGCACTGTAAACTCCAGGACTTGTTATTGTATCCAAATCCACCATCTGTCCCTGTTCTGCTGATGTCTTTATATGAGACTGCTGTAACAACAACAACACCAGTCCTCTCCAC
>NW_022263635.1:0-47782 GCF_002021735.2 Oncorhynchus kisutch
CACCTGACCATGGTGTTGGTGACTAGTTAATCACCTGACCATGGTGTTGGTGACTAGTTAATCACCTGACCATGTGTTGGTGACTAGTTATCACCTGACCATGGTGTTGGTGACTAGTTAATCACCTGACCATGGTGTTGGTGACTAGTTAATCACCTGACCATGGTGTTGGTGACTAGTTAATCACCTGACCATGGTGTTGGTGACTAGTTAATCACCTGACCATGGTGTTGGTGACTAGTTAATCACCTGACCATGTAGTTGGTGACTAGTTAATCACCTGACCATGGTGTTGGTGACTAGTTAATCACCTGACCATGTAGTTGGTGACTAGTTAATCACCTGACCATGGTGTTGGTGACTAGTTAATCACCTGACCATGGTGTTGGTGACTAGTTAATCACCTGACCATGGTGTTGGTGACTAGTTAATCACCTGACCATGGTGTTGGTGACTAGTTAATCACCTGACCATGGTGTTGGTGACTAGTTAGTCAATCACCTGACCATGGTGTTGGTGACTAGTTAGTCAATCACCTGACCATGTAGTTGGTGACTAGTTAATCACCTGGCCATGTAGTTGGTGACTAGTTAATCACCTGACCATGGTGTTGGTGACTAGTTAATCACCTGACCATGGTGTTGGTGACTAGTTAATCACCTGACCATGTGTTGTTGTCTAGTTAGTTAATCACCTGACGATGTAGTTGGTGTCTAGTTATTCATCACCTGACCATGTAGTTGGTGACTAGTTAATCACCTGACCATGGTGTTGGTGACTAGTTAATCACCTGACCATGGTGTTGGTGACTAGTTAATCACCTGACCATGGTGTTGGTGACTAGTTAATCACCTGACCATGTGTTGGTGACTAGTTAATCACCTGACCATGGTGTTGGTGACTAGTTAATCACCTGACCATGGTGTTGGTGACTAGTTAATCACCTGACCATGGTGTTGGTGACTAGTTAATCACCTGACCATGGTGTTGGTGACTAGTTAATCACCTGACCATGTGTTGGTGACTAGTTAATCACCTGACCATGGTGTTGGTGACTAGTTAATCACCTGACCATGTAGTTGGTGACTAGTTAATCATCAGACCATGGTGTTGGTGACTAGTTAATCACCTGACCATGGTGTTGGTGACTAGTTAATCACCTGACCATGGTGTTGGTGACTATTTAATCACCTGACCATGGTGTTGGTGACTAGTTATCAATCACCTGACCATGTGTTGGTGACTAGTTAATCACCTGACCATGTAGTTGGTGACTAGTTAATCACCTGACCATGTGTTGGTGACTAGTTCACCTGACCATGGTGTTGGTGACTAGTTAATCACCTGACCATGGTGTTGGTGACTAGTTAATCACCTGACCATGTAGTTGTGACTAGTTAGTTAATCACCTGACCATGTGTTGGTGACTAGTTAAATCACCTGACCATGGTTTGGTGACTAGTTAATCACCTGACCATGTGTTGGTGACTAGTTAATCACCTGACCATGGTGTTGGTGACTAGTTAATCACCTGACCATGGTGTTGGTGACTAGTTAATCACCTGACCATGTGTTGGTGACTAGTTAATCACCTGACCATGGTGTTGGTGACTAGTTAATCACCTGACCATGGTGTTGGTGACTAGTTAATCACCTGACCATGGTGTTGGTGACTAGTTAATCACCTGACCATGGTGTTGGTGACTAGTTAATCACCTGACCATGGTGTTGGTGACTAGTTAATCACCTGACCATGTGTTGGTGACTAGTTAATCACCTGACCATGTAGTTGGTGACTAGTTAATCACCTGACCATGGTGTTGGTGACTAGTTAATCACCTGACCATGGTGTTGGTGACTAGTTAATCACCTGACCATGGTGTTGGTGACTAGTTAATCACCTGACCATGGTGTTGGTGACTAGTTAATCACCTGACCATGGTGTTGGTGACTAGTTAATCACCTGACCATGGTGTTGGTGACTAGTTAATCACCTGACCATGGTGTTGGTGACTAGTTAATCACCTGACCATGTAGTTGGTGACTAGTTAATCACCTGACCATGGTGTTGGTGACTAGTTAATCACCTGACCATGGTGTTGGTGACTAGTTAATCACCTGACCATGGTGTTGGTGACTAGTTAATCACCTGACCATGTAGTTGGTGACTAGTTAATCACCTGACCATGGTGTTGGTGACTAGTTAATCACCTGACCATGGTGTTGGTGACTAGTTAATCACCTGACCATGGTGTTGGTGACTAGTTAATCACCTGACCATGGTGTTGGTGACTAGTTAGTCAATCACCTGACCATGTGTTGGTGACTAGTTAATCACCTGACCATGTAGTTGGTGACTAGTTAATCACCTGACCAGGGTGTTGGTGACTAGTTAATCACCTGACCATGTAGTTTGGTGACTAGTTAATCACCTGACCATGGTGTTGGTGACTAGTTAATCTCATGACCATGTAGTTGGTGACTAGTTAATCACCTGACCATGTGTTGGTGACTAGTTAATCACCTGACCATGGTGTTGGTGACTAGTTAATCACCTGACCATGGTGTTGGTGACTAGTTAATCACCTGACCATGGTGTTGGTGACTAGTTAATCACCTGACCATGTGTTGGTGACTAGTTAATCACCTGACCATGGTGTTGGTGACTAGTTAATCACCTGACCATGGTGTTGGTGACTAGTTAATCACCTGACCATGGTTTGGTGACTAGTTAATCACCTGACCATGTAGTTGGTGACTAGTTAATCACCTGACCATGTGTTGGTGACTAGTTAATCACCTGACCATGTGTTGGTGACTAGTTAATCACCTGACCATGGTGTTGGTGACTAGTTAATCACCTGACCATGGTGTTGGTGACTAGTTAGTAATCACCTGACCATGTAGTTGGTGACTAGTTAATCACCTGACCATGTGGTTGGTGACTAGTTAATCACCTGACCATGGTGTTGGTGACTAGTTAATCACCTGACCATGGTTTGGTGACTAGTTAATCACCTGACCATGGTGTTGGTGACTAGTTAATCACCTGACCATGTAGTTGTTGACTAGTTAGTTAATCACCTGACCATGTAGTTGGTGACTAGTTAATCACCTGACCATGTGTTGGTGACTAGTTAATCACCTGACCATGTGTTGGTGACTAGTTAATCACCTGACCATGGTGTTGGTGACTAGTTAATCACCTGACCATGGTGTTGGTGACTAGTTAATCACCTGACCATGGTGTTGGTGACTAGTTAATCACCTGACCATGGTGTTGGTGACTAGTTAATCACCTGACCATGGTGTTGGTGACTAGTTAATCACCTGACCATGTAGTTTGTGACTAGTTAATCACCTGACCATGTGTTGGTGACTAGTTAATCACCTGACCATGGTGTTGGTGACTAGTTAATCACCTGACCATGGTGTTGGTGACTAGTTAATCACCTGACCATGGGTTTGGTGACTAGTTAATCACCTGACCATGTAGTTGGTGACTAGTTAATCACCTGACCATGTGTTGGTGACTAGTTAATCACCTGACCATGTAGTTGGTGACTAGTTAATCACCTGACCATGTAGTTGGTGACTAGTTAATCACCTGACCATGTGTTGGTGACTAGTTAATCACCTGACCATGTGTTGGTGACTAGTTAATCACCTGACCATGGTGTTGGTGACTAGTTAGTCAATCACCTGACCATGGTGTTGGTGACTAGTTAGTAATCACCTGACCATGTAGTTGGTGACTAGTTAATCACCTGACCATGTAGTTGGTGACTAGTTAATCACCTGACCATGGTGTTGGTGACTAGTTAATCACCTGACCATGGTGTTGGTGACTAGTTAATCACCTGACCATGGTGTTGGTGACTAGTTAATCACCTGACCATGTAGTTGTTGACTAGTTAATCACCTGACCATGTATTGTTGACTAGTTAGTCAATCACCTGACCATGTGTTGGTGACTAGTTAATCACCTGACCATGTAGTTGGTGACTAGTTAATCACCTGACCATGGTGTTGGTGACTAGTTAATCACCTGACCATGGTGTTGGTGACTAGTTAATCACCTGACCATGTGTTGGTGACTAGTTAATCACCTGACCATGGTGTTGGTGACTAGTTAATCACCTGACCATGGTGTTGGTGACTAGTTAATCACCTGACCATGTAGTTGGTGACTAGTTAATCACCTGACCATGGTGTTGGTGACTAGTTAATCACCTGACCATGGTGTTGGTGACTAGTTAATCACCTGACCATGGTGTTGGTGACTAGTTAATCACCTGACCATGTAGTTGTTGACTAGTTAGTTAATCACCTGACCATGTAGTGGTGACTAGTTAGTAATCACCTGACCATGTGTTGGTGACTAGTTAATCACCTGACCATGTGTTGGTGACTAGTTAATCACCTGACCATGGTGTTGGTGACTAGTTAATCACCTGACCATGGTGTTGGTGACTAGTTAATCACCTGACCATGTGTTGGTGACTAGTTAATCACCTGACCATGGTGTTGGTGACTAGTTAATCACCTGACCATGGTGTTGGTGACTAGTTAATCACCTGACCATGGTGTTGGTGACTAGTTAATCACCTGACCATGGTGTTGGTGACTAGTTAATCACCTGACCATGGTGTTGGTGACTAGTTAATCACCTGACCATGGTGTTGGTGACTAGTTAATCACCTGACCATGGTGTTGGTGACTAGTTAATCACCTGACCATGTAGTTGGTGACTAGTTAATCACCTGACCATGTAGTTGGTGACTAGTTAATCACCTGACCATGGTGTTGGTGACTAGTTAATCACCTGACCATGGTGTTGGTGACTAGTTAATCACCTGACCATGGTGTTGGTGACTAGTTAATCACCTGACCATGTAGTTGGTGACTAGTTAATCACCTGACCATGGTGTTGGTGACTAGTTAATCACCTGACCATGGTGTTGGTGACTAGTTAATCACCTGACCATGGTGTTGGTGACTAGTTAATCACCTGACCATGTAGTGTTGACTAGTTAGTTAATCACCTGACCATGTAGTTGGTGACTAGTTAATCAATCACCTGACCATGTAGTTGGTGACTAGTTAATCACCTGACCATGTGTTGGTGACTAGTTAATCACCTGACCATGGTGTTGGTGACTAGTTAATCACCTGACCATGGTGTTGGTGACTAGTTAATCACCTGACCATGTAGTTGGTGACTAGTTAATCACCTGACCATGGTGTTGGTGACTAGTTAATCACCTGACCATGGTGTTGGTGACTAGTTAATCACCTGACCATGGTGTTGGTGACTAGTTAATCACCTGACCATGGTGTTGGTGACTAGTTAATCACCTGACCATGGTGTTGGTGACTAGTTAATCACCTGACCATGGTGTTGGTGACTAGTTAATCACCTGACCATGGTGTTGGTGACTAGTTAATCACCTGACCATGTAGTTGGTGACTAGTTAATCACCTGACCATGTAGTTGGTGACTAGTTAATCACCTGACCATGGTGTTGGTGACTAGTTAATCACCTGACCATGGTGTTGGTGACTAGTTAATCACCTGACCATGGTGTTGGTGACTAGTTAATCACCTGACCATGTAGTTGGTGACTAGTTAATCACCTGACCATGTGTTGGTGACCAGTTAATCACCTGACCATGGTGTTGGTGACTAGTTAATCACCTGACCATGGTGTTGGTGACTAGTTAATCACCTGACCATGGTGTTGGTGACTAGTTAATCACCTGACCATGTAGTTGGTGACTAGTTAGTTAATCACCTGACGATGTAGTTGTTGTCTAGTTAGTCAATCACCTGACCATGTAGTTGGTGACTAGTTAATCACCTGACCATGTAGTTGGTGACTAGTTAATCACCTGACCATGGTGTTGGTGACTAGTTAATCACCTGACCATGGTGTTGGTGACTAGTTAATCACCTGACCATGTAGTTGGTGACTAGTTAGTCACCTGACCATGGTGTTGGTGACTAGTTAATCACCTAACCATGGTGTTGGTGACTAGTTAATCACCTGGCCATGTAGTTGGTGACTAGTTAATCACCTGACCATGGTGTTGGTGACTAGTTAATCACCTGACCATGGTGTTGGTGACTAGTTAATCACCTGACCATGGTGTTGGTGACTAGTTAATCACCTGACCATGGTGTTGGTGACTAGTTAATCACCTGACCATGTAGTTGGTGACTAGTTAATCACCTGACCATGGTGTTGGTGACTAGTTAATCACCTGACCATGTAGTTGGTGACTAGTTAATCACCTGACCATGTAGTTGGTGACTAGTTAATCACCTGACCATGGTGTTGGTGACTAGTTAATCACCTGACCATGGTGTTGGTGACTAGTTAATCACCTGACCATGGTGTTGGTGACTAGTTAATCACCTGACCATGGTGTTGGTGACTAGTTAGTCATCACCTGACCATGTAGTTGGTGACTAGTTAATCACCTGACCATGTAGTTGGTGACTAGTTAATCACCTGACCATGGTGTTGGTGACTAGTTAATCACCTGACCATGGTGTTGGTGACTAGTTAATCACCTGACCATGGTGTTGGTGACTAGTTAATCACCTGACCATGTAGTTGGTGACTAGTTAGTTAATCACCTGACGATGTAGTTGTTGTCTAGTTAGTCAATCACCTGACCATGTAGTTGGTGACTAGTTAATCACCTGACCATGTGTTGGTGACTAGTTAATCACCTGACCATGGTGTTGGTGACTAGTTAATCACCTGACCATGGTGTTGGTGACTAGTTAATCACCTGACCATGTAGTTGGTGACTAGTTAATCACCTGACCATGGTGTTGGTGACTAGTTAATCACCTGACCATGGTGTTGGTGACTAGTTAATCACCTGACCATGTAGTTGGTGACTAGTTAATCACCTGACCATGGTGTTGGTGACTAGTTAATCACCTGACCATGGTGTTGGTGACTAGTTAATCACCTGACCATGGTGTTGGTGACTAGTTAATCACCTGACCATGGTGTTGGTGACTAGTTAATCACCTGACCATGTAGTTGGTGACTAGTTAATCACCTGACCATGTAGTTGGTGACTAGTTAATCACCTGACCATGTAGTTGGTGACTAGTTAATCACCTGACCATGTAGTTGGTGACTAGTTAATCACCTGACCATGTAGTTGGTGACTAGTTAATCACCTGACCATGGTGTTGGTGACTAGTTAGTCAATCACCTGACCATGTAGTTGTTGACTAGTTAGTTAATCACCTGACCATGTAGTTGGTGACTAGTTAGTCAATCACCTGACCATGGTGTTGGTGACTAGTTAATCACCTGACCATGGTGTTGGTGACTAGTTAATCACCTGACCATGGTGTTGGTGACTAGTTAATCACCTGACCATGTAGTTGGTGACTAGTTAGTCAATCACCTGACCATGGTGTTGGTGACTAGTTAATCACCTGACCATGTAGTTGGTGACTAGTTAATCACCTGACCATGGTGTTGGTGACTAGTTAATCACCTGACCATGGTGTTGGTGACTAGTTAATCACCTGACCATGGTGTTGGTGACTAGTTAATCACCTGACCATGGTGTTGGTGACTAGTTAATCACCTGACCATGTGTTGGTGACTAGTTAATCACCTGACCATGTGTTGGTGACTAGTTAGTCAATCACCTGACCATGTGTTGTTGACTAGTTAGTTAATCACCTGACCATGTAGTTGGTGACTAGTTAGTCAATCACCTGACCATGGTGTTGGTGACTAGTTAATCACCTGACCATGGTGTTGGTGACTAGTTAATCACCTGACCATGTAGTTGGTGACTAGTTAATCACCTGACCATGGTGTTGGTGACTAGTTAATCACCTGACCATGTGTTGGTGACTAGTTAATCACCTGACCATGGTGTTGGTGACTAGTTAATCACCTGACCATGTTGTTGGTGACTAGTTAATCACCTGACCATGGTGTTGGTGACTAGTTAATCACCTGACCATGGTGTTGGTGACTAGTTAATCACCTGACCATGGTGTTGGTGACTAGTTAATCACCTGACCATGGTGTTGGTGACTAGTTAATCACCTGACCATGTAGTTGGTGACTAGTTAATCACCTGACCATGGTGTTGGTGACTAGTTAATCACCTGACCATGGTGTTGGTGACTAGTTAATCACCTGACCATGGTGTTGGTGACTAGTTAATCACCTGACCATGTAGTTGGTGACTAGTTAATCACCTGACCATGGTGTTGGTGACTAGTTAATCACCTGACCATGGTGTTGGTGACTAGTTAATCACCTGACCATGGTGTTGGTGACTAGTTAGTCAATCACCTGACCATGGTGTTGGTGACTAGTTAGTCAATCACCTGACCATGTAGTTGGTGACTAGTTAATCACCTGACGATGTAGTTGTTGTCTAGTTAGTCAATCACCTGACCATGTAGTTGGTGACTAGTTAATCACCTGACCATGTAGTTGGTGACTAGTTAATCACCTGACCATGGTGTTGGTGACTAGTTAATCACCTGACCATGGTGTTGGTGACTAGTTAATCACCTGACCATGTAGTTGGTGACTAGTTAGTCACCTGACCATGGTGTTGGTGACTAGTTAATCACCTAACCATGGTGTTGGTGACTAGTTAATCACCTGACCATGGTGTTGGTGACTAGTTAATCACCTGACCATGGTGTTGGTGACTAGTTAATCACCTGACCATGGTGTTGGTGACTAGTTAATCACCTGACCATGGTGTTGGTGACTAGTTAATCACCTGACCATGGTGTTGGTGACTAGTTAATCACCTGACCATGTAGTTGGTGACTAGTTAATCACCTGACCATGTAGTTGGTGACTAGTTAATCACCTGACCATGGTGTTGGTGACTAGTTAATCACCTGACCATGGTGTTGGTGACTAGTTAATCACCTGACCATGGTGTTGGTGACTAGTTAGTCAATCACCTGACCATGTAGTTGGTGACTAGTTAATCACCTGGCCATGTAGTTGGTGACTAGTTAATCACCTGACCATGGTGTTGGTGACTAGTTAATCACCTGACCATGGTGTTGGTGACTAGTTAATCACCTGACCATGGTGTTGGTGACTAGTTAATCTCATGACCATGTAGTTGTTGTCTAGTTAGTTAATCACCTGACGATGTAGTTGTTGTCTAGTTAGTCAATCACCTGACCATGTAGTTGGTGACTAGTTAATCACCTGACCATGTAGTTGGTGACTAGTTAATCACCTGACCATGGTGTTGGTGACTAGTTAATCACCTGACCATGGTGTTGGTGACTAGTTAATCACCTGACCATGTGTTGGTGACTAGTTAATCACCTGACCATGGTGTTGGTGACTAGTTAATCACCTAACCATGGTGTTGGTGACTAGTTAATCACCTGGCCATGTAGTTGGTGACTAGTTAATCACCTGACCATGGTGTTGGTGACTAGTTAATCACCTGACCATGGTGTTGGTGACTAGTTAATCACCTGACCATGGTGTTGGTGACTAGTTAATCACCTGACCATGGATTTGGTGACTAGTTAATCTCCTGACCATGTAGTTGGTGACTAGTTAATCACCTGACCATGGTGTTGGTGACTAGTTAATCACCTGACCATGTAGTTGGTGACTAGTTAATCACCTGACCATGTAGTTGGTGACTAGTTAATCACCTGACCATGGTGTTGGTGACTAGTTAATCACCTGACCATGGTGTTGGTGACTAGTTAATCACCTGACCATGGTGTTGGTGACTAGTTAGTCATCACCTGACCATGGTGTTGGTGACTAGTTAGTCAATCACCTGACCATGTAGTTGGTGACTAGTTAATCACCTGACCATGTAGTTGGTGACTAGTTAATCACCTGACCATGGTGTTGGTGACTAGTTAATCACCTGACCATGGTGTTGGTGACTAGTTAATCACCTGACCATGGTGTTGGTGACTAGTTAATCTCATGACCATGTAGTTGTTGTCTAGTTAGTTAATCACCTGACCATGTAGTTGTTGTCTAGTTAGTCAATCACCTGACCATGTAGTTGGTGACTAGTTAATCACCTGACCATGTAGTTGGTGACTAGTTAATCACCTGACCATGGTGTTGGTGACTAGTTAATCACCTGACCATGGTGTTGGTGACTAGTTAATCACCTGACCATGTAGTTGGTGACTAGTTAGTCACCTGACCATGGTGTTGGTGACTAGTTAATCACCTAACCATGGTGTTGGTGACTAGTTAATCACCTGACCATGTAGTTGGTGACTAGTTAATCACCTGACCATGGTGTTGGTGACTAGTTAATCACCTGACCATGGTGTTGGTGACTAGTTAATCACCTGACCATGGTGTTGGTGACTAGTTAATCACCTGACCATGTAGTTGGTGACTAGTTAGTTAATCACCTGACGATGTAGTTGGTGACTAGTTAGTCAATCACCTGACCATGTAGTTGGTGACTAGTTAATCACCTGACCATGTAGTTGGTGACTAGTTAATCACCTGACCATGGTGTTGGTGACTAGTTAATCACCTGACCATGGTGTTGGTGACTAGTTAATCACCTGACCATGTAGTTGGTGACTAGTTAATCACCTGACCATGGTGTTGGTGACTAGTTAATCACCTAACCATGGTGTTGGTGACTAGTTAATCACCTGACCATGGTGTTGGTGACTAGTTAATCACCTGACCATGGTGTTGGTGACTAGTTAATCACCTGACCATGGTGTTGGTGACTAGTTAATCACCTGACCATGGTGTTGGTGACTAGTTAATCACCTGACCATGGTGTTGGTGACTAGTTAATCACATGACCATGTAGTGGGTGACTAGTTAATCACCTGACCATGTAGTTGGTGACTAGTTAATCACCTGACCATGGTGTTGGTGACTAGTTAGTCACCTGACCATGGTGTTGGTGACTAGTTAATCACCTAACCATGGTGTTGGTGACTAGTTAATCACCTGGCCATGTAGTTGGTGACTAGTTAATCACCTGACCATGGTGTTGGTGACTAGTTAATCACCTGACCATGGTGTTGGTGACTAGTTAATCACCTGACCATGGTGTTGGTGACTAGTTAATCTCATGACCATGTAGTTGTTGTCTAGTTAGTTAATCACCTGACGATGTAGTTGTTGTCTAGTTAGTCAATCACCTGACCATGTAGTTGGTGACTAGTTAATCACCTGACCATGTAGTTGGTGACTAGTTAATCACCTGACCATGGTGTTGGTGACTAGTTAATCACCTGACCATGGTGTTGGTGACTAGTTAATCACCTGACCATGTAGTTGGTGACTAGTTAATCACCTGACCATGGTGTTGGTGACTAGTTAATCACCTGACCATGGTGTTGGTGACTAGTTAATCACCTGACCATGGTGTTGGTGACTAGTTAATCACCTGACCATGGTGTTGGTGACTAGTTAATCACCTGACCATGGTGTTGGTGACTAGTTAATCACCTGACCATGGTGTTGGTGACTAGTTAATCACCTGACCATGGTGTTGGTGACTAGTTAATCACCTGACCATGTAGTTGGTGACTAGTTAATCACCTGACCATGTAGTTGGTGACTAGTTAATCACCTGACCATGGTGTTGGTGACTAGTTAATCACCTGACCATGGTGTTGGTGACTAGTTAATCACCTGACCATGGTGTTGGTGACTAGTTAGTCAATCACCTGACCATGTAGTTGGTGACTAGTTAATCACCTGGCCATGTAGTTGGTGACTAGTTAATCACCTGACCATGGTGTTGGTGACTAGTTAATCACCTGACCATGGTGTTGGTGACTAGTTAATCACCTGACCATGGTGTTGGTGACTAGTTAATCACCTGACCATGTAGTTGGTGACTAGTTAGTCACCTGACCATGTAGTTGTTGACTAGTTAATCACCTGACCATGTAGTTGGTGACTAGTTAATCACCTGACCATGTAGTTGGTGACTAGTTAATCACCTGACCATGGTGTTGGTGACTAGTTAATCACCTGACCATGGTGTTGGTGACTAGTTAATCACCTGACCATGTAGTTGGTGACTAGTTAATCACCTGACCATGGTGTTGGTGACTAGTTAATCACCTGACCATGGTGTTGGTGACTAGTTAATCACCTGACCATGTAGTTGGTGACTAGTTAATCACCTGACCATGGTGTTGGTGACTAGTTAATCACCTGACCATGGTGTTGGTGACTAGTTAATCACCTGACCATGGTGTTGGTGACTAGTTAATCACCTGACCATGGTGTTGGTGACTAGTTAATCACCTGACCATGTAGTTGGTGACTAGTTAATCACCTGACCATGGTGTTGGTGACTAGTTAATCACCTGACCATGTAGTTGGTGACTAGTTAATCACCTGACCATGTAGTTGGTGACTAGTTAATCACCTGACCATGGTGTTGGTGACTAGTTAATCACCTGACCATGGTGTTGGTGACTAGTTAATCACCTGACCATGGTGTTGGTGACTAGTTAGTCAATCACCTGACCATGGTGTTGGTGACTAGTTAGTCAATCACCTGACCATGTAGTTGGTGACTAGTTAATCACCTGGCCATGTAGTTGGTGACTAGTTAATCACCTGACCATGGTGTTGGTGACTAGTTAA
Organism: Oncorhynchus kisutch; assembly: GCF_002021735.2. Lineage (NCBI taxonomy): Eukaryota > Metazoa > Chordata > Actinopteri > Salmoniformes > Salmonidae > Oncorhynchus > Oncorhynchus kisutch. The sequence continues at coordinate 12,654 of NW_022263635.1, forward strand.
TCACCTGACCATGGTGTTGGTGACTAGTTAATCACCTGACCATGGTGTTGGTGACTAGTTAATCTCATGACCATGTAGTTGTTGTCTAGTTAGTTAATCACCTGACCATGTAGTTGTTGTCTAGTTAGTCAATCACCTGACCATGTAGTTGGTGACTAGTTAATCACCTGACCATGTGTTGGTGACTAGTTAATCACCTGACCATGGTGTTGGTGACTAGTTAATCACCTGACCATGGTGTTGGTGACTAGTTAATCACCTGACCATGTAGTTGGTGACTAGTTAATCACCTGACCATGGTGTTGGTGACTAGTTAATCACCTGACCATGGTGTTGGTGACTAGTTAATCACCTGACCATGTAGTTGGTGACTAGTTAATCACCTGACCATGGTGTTGGTGACTAGTTAATCACCTGACCATGGTGTTGGTGACTAGTTAATCACCTGACCATGGTGTTGGTGACTAGTTAATCACCTGACCATGGTGTTGGTGACTAGTTAATCACCTGACCATGTAGTTGGTGACTAGTTAATCACCTGACCATGTAGTTGGTGACTAGTTAATCACCTGACCATGTGAGTTGGTGACTAGTTAATCACCTGACCATGTAGTTGGTGACTAGTTAATCACCTGACCATGTAGTTGGTGACTAGTTAATCACCTGACCATGGTGTTGGTGACTAGTTAATCACCTGACCATGTAGTTGGTGACTAGTTAGTTAATCACCTGACCATGTAGTTGTTGTCTAGTTAGTCAATCACCTGACCATGGTGTTGGTGACTAGTTAATCACCTGACCATGGTGTTGGTGACTAGTTAATCACCTGACCATGGTGTTGGTGACTAGTTAATCACCTGACCATGTAGTTGGTGACTAGTTAATCACCTGACCATGGTGTTGGTGACTAGTTAATCACCTGACCATGTAGTTGGTGACTAGTTAATCACCTGACCATGGTGTTGGTGACTAGTTAATCACCTGACCATGGTGTTGGTGACTAGTTAATCACCTGACCATGGTGTTGGTGACTAGTTAATCACCTGACCATGGTGTTGGTGACTAGTTAATCACCTGACCATGTGTTGGTGACTAGTTAATCACCTGACCATGGTGTTGGTGACTAGTTAGTCAATCACCTGACCATGTAGTTGTTGTCTAGTTAGTTAATCACCTGACCATGTAGTTGGTGACTAGTTAATCACCTGACCATGGTGTTGGTGACTAGTTAATCACCTGACCATGGTGTTGGTGACTAGTTAATCACCTGACCATGTAGTTGGTGACTAGTTAATCACCTGACCATGGTGTTGGTGACTAGTTAATCACCTGACCATGTAGTTGGTGACTAGTTAATCACCTGACCATGGTGTTGGTGACTAGTTAATCACCTGACCATGGTGTTGGTGACTAGTTAATCACCTGACCATGGTGTTGGTGACTAGTTAATCACCTGACCATGGTGTTGGTGACTAGTTAATCACCTGACCATGTAGTTGGTGACTAGTTAATCACCTGACCATGGTGTTGGTGACTAGTTAATCACCTGACCATGTAGTTGGTGACTAGTTAATCACCTGACCATGTGTTGGTGACTAGTTAATCACCTGACCATGGTGTTGGTGACTAGTTAATCACCTGACCATGGTGTTGGTGACTAGTTAATCACCTGACCATGGTGTTGGTGACTAGTTAAACACCTGACCATGTAGTTGGTGACTAGTTAATCACCTGACCATGTAGTTGGTGACTAGTTAATCACCTGACCATGGTGTTGGTGACTAGTTAATCACCTGACCATGGTGTTGGTGACTAGTTAATCACCTGACCATGGTGTTGGTGACTAGTTAATCACCTGACCATGTAGTTGTTGACTAGTTAGTTAATCACCTGACCATGTAGTTGGTGACTAGTTAATCACCTGACCATGTAGTTGGTGACTAGTTAATCACCTGACCATGTAGTTGGTGACTAGTTAATCACCTGACCATGGTGTTGGTGACTAGTTAATCACCTGACCATGGTGTTGGTGACTAGTTAATCACCTGACCATGTAGTTGGTGACTAGTTAATCACCTGACCATGGTGTTGGTGACTAGTTAATCACCTGACCATGGTGTTGGTGACTAGTTAATCACCTGACCATGGTGTTTATTTATATAGTTGTACATCACCTGATACCATGGTGTTGGTGACTAGTTAATCACCTGACCATGGTGCAGTTGGTGTGGTGACTAGTTAATCACCTGACCATGGTTAGGTGACTAGTTAATCACCTGACCATGTGGGGTGACTAGTTAATCACCTGACTGTGTTGGGTGGTGATTATAAGACCATGGTCAGGTGTTGACTAGTTAATCATGACCATGGTGTAGTAATAATAGGTAAACACACCTGACCATGTAGTTGGTGACTAGTTAATCACCTGACCATGGTGTTGGTGACTAGTTAATCACCTGACCATGGTGTTGGTGACTAGTTAATCACCTGACCATGGTGTTGGTGACTAGTTAATCACCTGACCATGTAGTTGGTGACTAGTTAAATCACCTGACCATGTAGTTGGTGACTAGTTAGTCATCACCTGACCATGTGTTGGTGACTAGTTAATCACCTGACCATGTAGTTGGTGACTAGTTAATCACCTGACCATGGTGTTGGTGACTAGTTAATCACCTGACCATGGTGTTGGTGACTAGTTAATCACCTGACCATGTGTTGGTGACTAGTTAATCACCTGACCATGGTGTTGGTGACTAGTTAATCACCTGACCATGGTGTTGGTGACTAGTTAATCACCTGACCATGGTGTTGGTGACTAGTTAATCACCTGACCATGGTGTTGGTGACTAGTTAATCACCTGACCATGGTGTTGGTGACTAGTTAATCACCTGACCATGGTGTTGGTGACTAGTTAATCACCTGACCATGGTGTTGGTGACTAGTTAATCACCTGACCATGTAGTTGGTGACTAGTTAATCACCTGACCATGTAGTTGGTGACTAGTTAATCACCTGACCATGGTGTTGGTGACTAGTTAATCACCTGACCATGGTGTTGGTGACTAGTTAATCACCTGACCATGGTGTTGGTGACTAGTTAATCACCTGACCATGTGTTGGTGACTAGTTAATCACCTGACCATGGTGTTGGTGACTAGTTAATCACCTGACCATGGTGTTGGTGACTAGTTAATCACCTGACCATGGTGTTGGTGACTAGTTAATCACCTGACCATGTAGTTGGTGACTAGTTAGTTAATCACCTGACCATGTAGTTGGTGACTAGTTAATCACCTGACCATGTAGTTGGTGACTAGTTAGTCACCTGACCATATAGTTGGTGACTAGTTAATCACCTGACCATGGTGTTGGTGACTAGTTAATCACCTGACCATGGTGTTGGTGACTAGTTAATCACCTGACCATGTGTTGGTGACTAGTTAATCACCTGACCATGGTGTTGGTGACTAGTTAATCACCTGACCATGGTGTTGGTGACTAGTTAATCACCTGACCATGGTGTTGGTGACTAGTTAATCACCTGACCATGGTGTTGGTGACTAGTTAATCACCTGACCATGGTGTTGGTGACTAGTTAATCACCTGACCATGGTGTTGGTGACTAGTTAATCACCTGACCATGGTGTTGGTGACTAGTTAATCACCTGACCATGGTGTTGGTGACTAGTTAATCACCTGACCATGTGTTGGTGACTAGTTAATCACCTGACCATGTAGTTGGTGACTAGTTAATCACCTGACCATGGTGTTGGTGACTAGTTAATCACCTGACCATGGTGTTGGTGACTAGTTAATCACCTGACCATGGTGTTGGTGACTAGTTAATCACCTGACCATGGTGTTGGTGACTAGTTAATCACCTGACCATGTAGTTGGTGACTAGTTAGTTAATCACCTGACCATGTAGTTGGTGACTAGTTAGTCAATCACCTGACCATGTGTTGGTGACTAGTTAATCACCTGACCATGGAGTTGGTGACTAGTTAATCACCTGACCATGGTGTTGGTGACTAGTTAATCACCTGACCATGGTGTTGGTGACTAGTTAATCACCTGACCATGTGTTGGTGACTAGTTAATCACCTGACCATGGTGTTGGTGACTAGTTAATCACCTGACCATGGTGTTGGTGACTAGTTAATCACCTGACCATGTAGTTGGTGACTAGTTAATCACCTGACCATGGTGTTGGTGACTAGTTAATCACCTGACCATGGTGTTGGTGACTAGTTAATCACCTGACCATGGTGTTGGTGACTAGTTAATCACCTGACCATGTAGTTGGTGACTAGTTAAATCACCTGACCATGTAGTTGGTGACTAGTTAATCACCTGACCATGTGTTGGTGACTAGTTAATCACCTGACCATGTGTTGGTGACTAGTTAATCACCTGACCATGGTGTTGGTGACTAGTTAATCACCTGACCATGGTGTTGGTGACTAGTTAATCACCTGACCATGTGTTGGTGACTAGTTAATCACCTGACCATGGTGTTGGTGACTAGTTAATCACCTGACCATGGTGTTGGTGACTAGTTAATCACCTGACCATGGTGTTGGTGACTAGTTAATCACCTGACCATGGTGTTGGTGACTAGTTAATCACCTGACCATGTGTTGGTGACTAGTTAATCACCTGACCATGGTGTTGGTGACTAGTTAATCACCTGACCATGTGTTGGTGACTAGTTAATCACCTGACCATGGTGTTGGTGACTAGTTAATCACCTGACCATGTGTTGGTGACTAGTTAATCACCTGACCATGGTGTTGGTGACTAGTTAATCACCTGACCATGGTGTTGGTGACTAGTTAATCACCTGACCATGGTGTTGGTGACTAGTTAATCACCTGACCATGGTGTTGGTGACTAGTTAATCACCTGACCATGGTGTTGGTGACTAGTTAATCACCTGACCATGTGTTGGTGACTAGTTAATCACCTGACCATGTGTTGGTGACTAGTTAATCACCTGACCATGGTGTTGGTGACTAGTTAATCACCTGACCATGGTGTTGGTGACTAGTTAATCACCTGACCATGGTGTTGGTGACTAGTTAATCACCTGACCATGTGTTGGTGACTAGTTAATCACCTGACCATGGTGTTGGTGACTAGTTAATCACCTGACCATGGTGTTGGTGACTAGTTAATCACCTGACCATGGTGTTGGTGACTAGTTAATCTCATGACCATGTAGTTGTTGACTAGTTAGTTAATCACCTGACCATGTAGTTGGTGACTAGTTAAATCACCTGACCATGTAGTTGGTGACTAGTTAATCACCTGACCATGTGTTGGTGACTAGTTAATCACCTGACCATGGTGTTGGTGACTAGTTAATCACCTGACCATGGTGTTGGTGACTAGTTAATCACCTGACCATGTGTTGGTGACTAGTTAATCACCTGACCATGGTGTTGGTGACTAGTTAATCACCTGACCATGGTGTTGGTGACTAGTTAATCACCTGACCATGGTGTTGGTGACTAGTTAATCACCTGACCATGGTGTTGGTGACTAGTTAATCACCTGACCATGGTGTTGGTGACTAGTTAATCACCTGACCATGGTGTTGGTGACTAGTTAATCACCTGACCATGGTGTTGGTGACTAGTTAATCACCTGACCATGGTGTTGGTGACTAGTTAATCACCTGACCATGTGTTGGTGACTAGTTAATCACCTGACCATGTAGTTGGTGACTAGTTAATCACCTGACCATGGTGTTGGTGACTAGTTAATCACCTGACCATGGTGTTGGTGACTAGTTAATCACCTGACCATGGTGTTGGTGACTAGTTAATCACCTGACCATGGTGTTGGTGACTAGTTAATCACCTGACCATGTAGTTGGTGACTAGTTAGTTAATCACCTGACCATGTAGTTGGTGACTAGTTAATCACCTGACCATGTAGTTGGTGACTAGTTAATCACCTGACCATGTGTTGGTGACTAGTTAATCACCTGACCATGGTGTTGGTGACTAGTTAATCACCTGACCATGGTGTTGGTGACTAGTTAATCACCTGACCATGTAGTTGGTGACTAGTTAATCACCTGACCATGGTGTTGGTGACTAGTTAATCACCTGACCATGGTGTTGGTGACTAGTTAATCACCTGACCATGTAGTTGGTGACTAGTTAATCACCTGACCATGGTGTTGGTGACTAGTTAATCACCTGACCATGGTGTTGGTGACTAGTTAATCACCTGACCATGGTGTTGGTGACTAGTTAATCACCTGACCATGTAGTTGGTGACTAGTTAATCACCTGACCATGTGTTGGTGACTAGTTAATCACCTGACCATGGTGTTGGTGACTAGTTAATCACCTGACCATGTGTTGGTGACTAGTTAATCACCTGACCATGGTGTTGGTGACTAGTTAATCACCTGACCATGGTGTTGGTGACTAGTTAATCACCTGACCATGTAGTTGGTGACTAGTTAATCACCTGACCATGGTGTTGGTGACTAGTTAATCACCTGACCATGTGTTGGTGACTAGTTAATCACCTGACCATGGTGTTGGTGACTAGTTAATCACCTGACCATGGTGTTGGTGACTAGTTAATCACCTGACCATGGTGTTGGTGACTAGTTAATCACCTGACCATGTAGTTGGTGACTAGTTAATCACCTGACCATGGTGTTGGTGACTAGTTAATCACCTGACCATGTGTTGGTGACTAGTTAATCACCTGACCATGGTGTTGGTGACTAGTTAATCACCTGACCATGGTGTTGGTGACTAGTTAATCACCTGACCATGGTGTTGGTGACTAGTTAATCACCTGACCATGTGTTGGTGACTAGTTAATCACCTGACCATGGTGTTGGTGACTAGTTAATCACCTGACCATGTGTTGGTGACTAGTTAATCACCTGACCATGTGTTGGTGACTAGTTAATCACCTGACCATGGTGTTGGTGACTAGTTAATCACCTGACCATGGTGTTGGTGACTAGTTAATCACCTGACCATGGTGTTGGTGACTAGTTAATCACCTGACCATGTAGTTGGTGACTAGTTAATCACCTGACCATGGTGTTGGTGACTAGTTAATCACCTGACCATGGTGTTGGTGACTAGTTAATCACCTGACCATGGTGTTGGTGACTAGTTAATCACCTGACCATGTAGTTGTTGACTAGTTAGTTAATCACCTGACCATGTAGTTGGTGACTTAGTTAATCACCTGACCATGTAGTTGGTGACTAGTTAATCACCTGACCATGTGTTGGTGACTAGTTAATCACCTGACCATGGTGTTGGTGACTAGTTAATCACCTGACCATGGTGTTGGTGACTAGTTAATCACCTGACCATGTAGTTGGTGACTAGTTAATCACCTGACCATGGTGTTGGTGACTAGTTAATCACCTGACCATGGTGTTGGTGACTAGTTAATCACCTGACCATGGTGTTGGTGACTAGTTAATCACCTGACCATGGTGTTGGTGACTAGTTAATCACCTGACCATGGTGTTGGTGACTAGTTAATCACCTGACCATGGTGTTGGTGACTAGTTAATCACCTGACCATGGTGTTGGTGACTAGTTAATCACCTGACCATGTAGTTGGTGACTAGTTAATCACCTGACCATGTAGTTGGTGACTAGTTAATCACCTGACCATGGTGTTGGTGACTAGTTAATCACCTGACCATGGTGTTGGTGACTAGTTAATCACCTGACCATGGTGTTGGTGACTAGTTAATCACCTGACCATGGTGTTGGTGACTAGTTAATCACCTGACCATGTGTTGGTGACTAGTTAATCACCTGACCATGGTGTTGGTGACTAGTTAATCACCTGACCATGGTGTTGGTGACTAGTTAATCACCTGACCATGGTGTTGGTGACTAGTTAATCACCTGACCATGGTGTTGGTGACTAGTTAATCACCTGACCATGGTGTTGGTGACTAGTTAATCACCTGACCATGGTGTCTGTCTCTTATACACATGACTAGTTAGTTAATCACCTGACCATGTAGTTGGTGACTAGTTAATCACCTGACCATGTAGTTGGTGACTAGTTAATCACCTGACCATGGTGTTGGTGACTAGTTAATCACCTGACCATGGTGTTGGTGACTAGTTAATCACCTGACCATGTGTTGGTGACTAGTTAATCACCTGACCATGGTGTTGGTGACTAGTTAATCACCTGACCATGGTGTTGGTGACTAGTTAATCACCTGACCATGTGTTGGTGACTAGTTAATCACCTGACCATGGTGTTGGTGACTAGTTAATCACCTGACCATGGTGTTGGTGACTAGTTAATCACCTGACCATGGTGTTGGTGACTAGTTAATCACCTGACCATGGTGTTGGTGACTAGTTAATCACCTGACCATGTGTTGGTGACTAGTTAATCACCTGACCATGGTGTTGGTGACTAGTTAATCACCTGACCATGTAGTTGGTGACTAGTTAATCACCTGACCATGTAGTTGGTGACTAGTTAATCACCTGACCATGGTGTTGGTGACTAGTTAATCACCTGACCATGGTGTTGGTGACTAGTTAATCACCTGACCATGTGTTGGTGACTAGTTAATCACCTGACCATGGTGTTGGTGACTAGTTAATCACCTGACCATGGTGTTGGTGACTAGTTAATCACCTGACCATGGTGTTGGTGACTAGTTAATCACCTGACCATGGTGTTGGTGACTAGTTAATCACCTGACCATGTGTTGGTGACTAGTTAATCACCTGACCATGTGTTGGTGACTAGTTAATCACCTGACCATGTGTTGGTGACTAGTTAATCACCTGACCATGGTGTTGGTGACTAGTTAATCACCTGACCATGGTGTTGGTGACTAGTTAATCACCTGACCATGTAGTTGGTGACTAGTTAATCACCTGACCATGGTGTTGGTGACTAGTTAATCACCTGACCATGGTGTTGGTGACTAGTTAATCACCTGACCATGTAGTTGGTGACTAGTTAATCACCTGACCATGGTGTTGGTGACTAGTTAATCACCTGACCATGGTGTTGGTGACTAGTTAATCACCTGACCATGGTGTTGGTGACTAGTTAATCACCTGACCATGGTGTTGGTGACTAGTTAATCACCTGACCATGTAGTTGGTGACTAGTTAATCACCTGACCATGGTGTTGGTGACTAGTTAATCACCTGACCATGTAGTTGGTGACTAGTTAATCACCTGACCATGTAGTTGGTGACTAGTTAATCACCTGACCATGTAGTTGGTGACTAGTTAATCACCTGACCATGGTGTTGGTGACTAGTTAATCACCTGACCATGGTGTTGGTGACTAGTTAATCACCTGACCATGGTGTTGGTGACTAGTTAAATCACCTGACCATGGTGTTGGTGACTAGTTAATCACCTGACCATGGTGTTGGTGACTAGTTAATCACCTGACCATGGTGTTGGTGACTAGTTAATCACCTGACCATGGTGTTGGTGACTAGTTAATCACCTGACCATGGTGTTGGTGACTAGTTAATCACCTGACCATGGTGTTGGTGACTAGTTAATCACCTGACCATGTAGTTGGTGACTAGTTAATCACCTGACCATGTAGTTGGTGACTAGTTAATCACCTGACCATGGTGTTGGTGACTAGTTAATCACCTGACCATGTAGTTGGTGACTAGTTAATCACCTGACCATGTGTTGGTGACTAGTTAATCACCTGACCATGGTGTTGGTGACTAGTTAATCACCTGACCATGGTGTTGGTGACTAGTTAATCACCTGACCATGGTGTTGGTGACTAGTTAATCACCTGACCATGGTGTTGGTGACTAGTTAATCACCTGACCATGGTGTTGGTGACTAGTTAATCACCTGACCATGGTGTTGGTGACTAGTTAATCACCTGACCATGTGTTGGTGACTAGTTAGTTAATCACCTGACCATGTAGTTGGTGACTAGTTAGTCAATCACCTGACCATGGTGTTGGTGACTAGTTAATCACCTGACCATGGTGTTGGTGACTAGTTAATCACCTGACCATGGTGTTGGTGACTAGTTAATCACCTGACCATGTAGTTGGTGACTAGTTAGTCAATCACTGACCATGGTGTTGGTGACTAGTTAATCACCTGACCATGTGTTGGTGACTAGTTAATCACCTGACCATGGTGTTGGTGACTAGTTAATCACCTGACCATGGTGTTGGTGACTAGTTAATCACCTGACCATGGTGTTGGTGACTAGTTAATCACCTGACCATGGTGTTGGTGACTAGTTAATCACCTGACCATGGTGTTGGTGACTAGTTAATCACCTGACCATGGTGTTGGTGACTAGTTAATCACCTGACCATGTAGTTGGTGACTAGTTAGTTAATCACCTGACCATGTAGTTGGTGACTAGTTAATCACCTGACCATGGTGTTGGTGACTAGTTAATCACCTGACCATGGTGTTGGTGACTAGTTAATCACCTGACCATGGTGTTGGTGACTAGTTAATCACCTGACCATGTGTTGGTGACTAGTTAGTTAATCACCTGACCATGTGTTGGTGACTAGTTAGTCAATCACCTGACCATGTAGTTGGTGACTAGTTAATCACCTGACCATGTGTTGGTGACTAGTTAATCACCTGACCATGGTGTTGGTGACTAGTTAATCACCTGACCATGGTGTTGGTGACTAGTTAATCACCTGACCATGTGTTGGTGACTAGTTAATCACCTGACCATGGTGTTGGTGACTAGTTAATCACCTGACCATGGTGTTGGTGACTAGTTAATCACCTGACCATGTGTTGGTGACTAGTTAATCACCTGACCATGTAGTTGGTGACTAGTTAATCACCTGACCATGTAGTTGGTGACTAGTTAATCACCTGACCATGGTGTTGGTGACTAGTTAATCACCTGACCATGGTGTTGGTGACTAGTTAATCACCTGACCATGGTGTTGGTGACTAGTTAGTCAATCACCTGACCATGGTGTTGGTGACTAGTTAATCACCTGACCATGTAGTTGGTGACTAGTTAATCACCTGACCATGTGTTGGTGACTAGTTAATCACCTGACCATGGTGTTGGTGACTAGTTAATCACCTGACCATGGTGTTGGTGACTAGTTAATCACCTGACCATGGTGTTGGTGACTAGTTAATCACCTGACCATGTAGTTGGTGACTAGTTAATCACCTGACCATGTAGTTGGTGACTAGTTAATCACCTGACCATGTGTTGGTGACTAGTTAATCACCTGACCATGTGTTGGTGACTAGTTAATCACCTGACCATGGTGTTGGTGACTAGTTAATCACCTGACCATGGTGTTGGTGACTAGTTAATCACCTGACCATGTAGTTGGTGACTAGTTAATCACCTGACCATGGTGTTGGTGACTAGTTAATCACCTGACCATGGTGTTGGTGACTAGTTAATCACCTGACCATGGTGTTGGTGACTAGTTAATCACCTGACCATGGTGTTGGTGACTAGTTAATCACCTGACCATGGTGTTGGTGACTAGTTAATCACCTGACCATGGTGTTGGTGACTAGTTAATCACCTGACCATGGTGTTGGTGACTAGTTAATCACCTGACCATGGTGTTGGTGACTAGTTAATCACCTGACCATGTAGTTGGTGACTAGTTAATCACCTGACCATGTAGTTGGTGACTAGTTAATCACCTGACCATGGTGTTGGTGACTAGTTAATCACCTGACCATGGTGTTGGTGACTAGTTAATCACCTGACCATGGTGTTGGTGACTAGTTAATCACCTGACCATGTAGTTGGTGACTAGTTAATCACCTGACCATGTAGTTGGTGACTAGTTAATCACCTGACCATGGTGTTGGTGACTAGTTAATCACCTGACCATGGTGTTGGTGACTAGTTAATCACCTGACCATGGTGTTGGTGACTAGTTAATCACCTGACCATGTAGTTGGTGACTAGTTAGTTAATCACCTGACCATGTAGTTGGTGACTAGTTAATCACCTGACCATGTAGTTGGTGACTAGTTAATCACCTGACCATGGTGTTGGTGACTAGTTAATCACCTGACCATGGTGTTGGTGACTAGTTAATCACCTGACCATGTGTTGGTGACTAGTTAATCACCTGACCATGGTGTTGGTGACTAGTTAATCACCTGACCATGGTGTTGGTGACTAGTTAATCACCTGACCATGTAGTTGGTGACTAGTTAATCACCTGACCATGGTGTTGGTGACTAGTTAATCACCTGACCATGGTGTTGGTGACTAGTTAATCACCTGACCATGGTGTTGGTGACTAGTTAATCACCTGACCATGGTGTTGGTGACTAGTTAATCACCTGACCATGTGTTGGTGACTAGTTAATCACCTGACCATGGTGTTGGTGACTAGTTAATCACCTGACCATGGTGTTGGTGACTAGTTAATCACCTGACCATGTAGTTGGTGACTAGTTAATCACCTGACCATGTAGTTGGTGACTAGTTAATCACCTGACCATGGTGTTGGTGACTAGTTAATCACCTGACCATGGTGTTGGTGACTAGTTAATCACCTGACCATGGTGTTGGTGACTAGTTAATCACCTGACCATGGTGTTGGTGACTAGTTAATCACCTGACCATGGTGTTGGTGACTAGTTAATCACCTGACCATGTAGTTGGTGACTAGTTAATCACCTGACCATGGTGTTGGTGACTAGTTAATCACCTGACCATGGTGTTGGTGACTAGTTAATCACCTGACCATGGTGTTGGTGACTAGTTAATCACCTGACCATGGTGTTGGTGACTAGTTAATCACCTGACCATGTAGTTGGTGACTAGTTAATCACCTGACCATGGTGTTGGTGACTAGTTAATCACCTGACCATGGTGTTGGTGACTAGTTAATCACCTGACCATGGTGTTGGTGACTAGTTAATCACCTGACCATGGTGTTGGTGACTAGTTAATCACCTGACCATGGTGTTGGTGACTAGTTAATCACCTGACCATGTGTTGGTGACTAGTTAATCACCTGACCATGGTGTTGGTGACTAGTTAATCACCTGACCATGGTGTTGGTGACTAGTTAATCACCTGACCATGTGTTGGTGACTAGTTAATCACCTGACCATGTGTTGGTGACTAGTTAATCACCTGACCATGGTGTTGGTGACTAGTTAATCACCTGACCATGGTGTTGGTGACTAGTTAATCACCTGACCATGTGTTGGTGACTAGTTAATCACCTGACCATGTAGTTGGTGACTAGTTAATCACCTGACCATGTAGTTGGTGACTAGTTAATCACCTGACCATGGTGTTGGTGACTAGTTAATCACCTGACCATGGTGTTGGTGACTAGTTAATCACCTGACCATGGTGTTGGTGACTAGTTAATCACCTGACCATGGTGTTGGTGACTAGTTAATCACCTGACCATGGTGTTGGTGACTAGTTAATCACCTGACCATGGTGTTGGTGACTAGTTAATCACCTGACCATGGTGTTGGTGACTAGTTAATCACCTGACCATGGTGTTGGTGACTAGTTAATCACCTGACCATGTGTTGGTGACTAGTTAATCACCTGACCATGTAGTTAATCACTGACCATGACCATGGTGTTGGTGACTAGTTAATCACCTGACCATGGTGTTGGTGACTAGTTAATCACCTGACCATGGTGTTGGTAGTTAGTTAATCACCTGACCATGGTGTTGGTGACTAGTTAATCACCTGACCATGGTGTTGGTGACTAGTTAATCACCTGACCATGGTGTTGGTGACTAGTTAATCACCTGACCATGGTGTTGGTGACTAGTTAATCACCTGACCATGGTGTTGGTGACTAGTTAATCACCTGACCATGTGTTGGTGACTAGTTAATCACCTGACCATGGTGTTGGTGACTAGTTAATCACCTGACCATGGTGTTGGTGACTAGTTAATCACCTGACCATGGTGTTGGTGACTAGTTAATCACCTGACCATGGTGTTGGTGACTAGTTAATCACCTGACCATGGTGTTGGTGACTAGTTAATCACCTGACCATGTGTTGGTGACTAGTTAATCACCTGACCATGTAGTTGGTGACTAGTTAATCACCTGACCATGGTGTTGGTGACTAGTTAATCACCTGACCATGGTGTTGGTGACTAGTTAATCACCTGACCATGGTGTTGGTGACTAGTTAATCACCTGACCATGGTGTTGGTGACTAGTTAATCACCTGACCATGTAGTTGGTGACTAGTTAATCACCTGACCATGTGTTGGTGACTAGTTAATCACCTGACCATGTGTTGGTGACTAGTTAATCACCTGACCATGTAGTTGGTGACTAGTTAATCACCTGACCATGTGTTGGTGACTAGTTAATCACCTGACCATGGTGTTGGTGACTAGTTAATCACCTGACCATGGTGTTGGTGACTAGTTAATCACCTGACCATGGTGTTGGTGACTAGTTAATCACCTGACCATGGTGTTGGTGACTAGTTAATCACCTGACCATGTGTTGGTGACTAGTTAATCACCTGACCATGTGTTGGTGACTAGTTAATCACCTGACCATGTGTTGGTGACTAGTTAATCACCTGACCATGGTGTTGGTGACTAGTTAATCACCTGACCATGGTGTTGGTGACTAGTTAATCACCTGACCATGGTGTTGGTGACTAGTTAATCACCTGACCATGGTGTTGGTGACTAGTTAATCACCTGACCATGTGTTGGTGACTAGTTAATCACCTGACCATGTGTTGGTGACTAGTTAATCACCTGACCATGGTGTTGGTGACTAGTTAATCACCTGACCATGGTGTTGGTGACTAGTTAATCACCTGACCATGGTGTTGGTGACTAGTTAATCACCTGACCATGTGTTGGTGACTAGTTAATCACCTGACCATGTAGTTGGTGACTAGTTAAATCACCTGACCATGGTTGGTGACTAGTTAATCACCTGACCATGGTGTTGGTGACTAGTTAATCACCTGACCATGGTGTTGGTGACTAGTTAATCACCTGACCATGTGTTGGTGACTAGTTAATCACCTGACCATGTAGTTGGTGACTAGTTAATCACCTGACCATGGTGTTGGTGACTAGTTAATCACCTGACCATGGTGTTGGTGACTAGTTAATCACCTGACCATGGTGTTGGTGACTAGTTAATCACCTGACCATGGTGTTGGTGACTAGTTAATCACCTGACCATGGTGTTGGTGACTAGTTAATCACCTGACCATGGTGTTGGTGACTAGTTAATCACCTGACCATGGTGTTGGTGACTAGTTAATCACCTGACCATGGTGTTGGTGACTAGTTAATCACCTGACCATGTAGTTGGTGACTAGTTAATCACCTGACCATGTGTTGGTGACTAGTTAATCACCTGACCATGGTGTTGGTGACTAGTTAATCACCTGACCATGGTGTTGGTGACTAGTTAATCACCTGACCATGGTGTTGGTGACTAGTTAATCACCTGACCATGTGTTGGTGACTAGTTAATCACCTGACCATGTGTTGGTGACTAGTTAATCACCTGACCATGGTGTTGGTGACTAGTTAATCACCTGACCATGGTGTTGGTGACTAGTTAATCACCTGACCATGGTGTTGGTGACTAGTTAATCACCTGACCATGTAGTTGGTGACTAGTTAATCACCTGACCATGTAGTTGGTGACTAGTTAATCACCTGACCATGTGTTGGTGACTAGTTAATCACCTGACCATGGTGTTGGTGACTAGTTAATCACCTGACCATGGTGTTGGTGACTAGTTAATCACCTGACCATGTGTTGGTGACTAGTTAATCACCTGACCATGGTGTTGGTGACTAGTTAATCACCTGACCATGGTGTTGGTGACTAGTTAATCACCTGACCATGTGTTGGTGACTAGTTAATCACCTGACCATGGTGTTGGTGACTAGTTAATCACCTGACCATGGTGTTGGTGACTAGTTAATCACCTGACCATGGTGTTGGTGACTAGTTAATCACCTGACCATGTGTTGGTGACTAGTTAATCACCTGACCATGTAGTTGGTGACTAGTTAATCACCTGACCATGGTGTTGGTGACTAGTTAATCACCTGACCATGTGTTGGTGACTAGTTAATCACCTGACCATGTGTTGGTGACTAGTTAATCACCTGACCATGGTGTTGGTGACTAGTTAATCACCTGACCATGGTGTTGGTGACTAGTTAATCACCTGACCATGGTGTTGGTGACTAGTTAATCACCTGACCATGTGTTGGTGACTAGTTAATCACCTGACCATGGTGTTGGTGACTAGTTAATCACCTGACCATGTGTTGGTGACTAGTTAATCACCTGACCATGTGTTGGTGACTAGTTAATCACCTGACCATGGTGTTGGTGACTAGTTAATCACCTGACCATGGTGTTGGTGACTAGTTAATCACCTGACCATGGTGTTGGTGACTAGTTAATCACCTGACCATGTGTTGGTGACTAGTTAATCACCTGACCATGTAGTTGGTGACTAGTTAATCACCTGACCATGTGTTGGTGACTAGTTAATCACCTGACCATGGTGTTGGTGACTAGTTAATCACCTGACCATGGTGTTGGTGACTAGTTAATCACCTGACCATGTAGTTGGTGACTAGTTAATCACCTGACCATGTGTTGGTGACTAGTTAATCACCTGACCATGGTGTTGGTGACTAGTTAATCACCTGACCATGTGTTGGTGACTAGTTAATCACCTGACCATGGTGTTGGTGACTAGTTAATCACCTGACCATGGTGTTGGTGACTAGTTAATCACCTGACCATGGTGTTGGTGACTAGTTAATCACCTGACCATGGTGTTGGTGACTAGTTAATCACCTGACCATGTAGTTGGTGACTAGTTAATCACCTGACCATGTAGTTGGTGACTAGTTAATCACCTGACCATGGTGTTGGTGACTAGTTAATCACCTGACCATGGTGTTGGTGACTAGTTAATCACCTGACCATGTGTTGGTGACTAGTTAATCACCTGACCATGTGTTGGTGACTAGTTAATCACCTGACCATGTGTTGGTGACTAGTTAATCACCTGACCATGGTGTTGGTGACTAGTTAATCACCTGACCATGTAGTTGTTGACTAGTTAATCACCTGACCATGTGTTGGTGACTAGTTAATCACCTGACCATGTGTTGGTGACTAGTTAATCACCTGACCATGGTGTTGGTGACTAGTTAATCACCTGACCATGGTTTGGTGACTAGTTAATCACCTGACCATGTGTTGGTGACTAGTTAATCACCTGACCATGGTGTTGGTGACTAGTTAATCACCTGACCATGTAGTTGGTGACTAGTTAATCACCTGACCATGGTGTTGGTGACTAGTTAATCACCTGACCATGGTGTTGGTGACTAGTTAATCACCTGACCATGGTGTTGGTGACTAGTTAATCACCTGACCATGGTGTTGGTGACTAGTTAATCACCTGACCATGGTGTTGGTGACTAGTTAATCACCTGACCATGGTGTTGGTGACTAGTTAATCACCTGACCATGGTGTTGGTGACTAGTTAATCACCTGACCATGGTGTTGGTGACTAGTTAATCACCTGACCATGGTGTTGGTGACTAGTTAATCACCTGACCATGTAGTTGGTGACTAGTTAATCACCTGACCATGTAGTTGGTGACTAGTTAATCACCTGACCATGGTGTTGGTGACTAGTTAATCACCTGACCATGGTGTTGGTGACTAGTTAATCACCTGACCATGGTGTTGGTGACTAGTTAATCACCTGACCATGTGTTGGTGACTAGTTAATCACCTGACCATGTGTTGGTGACTAGTTAATCACCTGACCATGGTGTTGGTGACTAGTTAATCACCTGACCATGGTGTTGGTGACTAGTTAATCACCTGACCATGTAGTTGGTGACTAGTTAATCACCTGACCATGGTGTTGGTGACTAGTTAATCACCTGACCATGGTGTTGGTGACTAGTTAATCACCTGACCATGGTGTTGGTGACTAGTTAATCACCTGACCATGTAGTTGGTGACTAGTTAATCACCTGACCATGTGTTGGTGACTAGTTAATCACCTGACCATGTGTTGGTGACTAGTTAATCACCTGACCATGGTGTTGGTGACTAGTTAATCACCTGACCATGTAGTTGGTGACTAGTTAATCACCTGACCATGTGTTGGTGACTAGTTAATCACCTGACCATGGTGTTGGTGACTAGTTAATCACCTGACCATGGTGTTGGTGACTAGTTAATCACCTGACCATGGTGTTGGTGACTAGTTAATCACCTGACCATGGTGTTGGTGACTAGTTAATCACCTGACCATGTGTTGGTGACTAGTTAATCACCTGACCATGGTGTTGGTGACTAGTTAATCACCTGACCATGTGTTGGTGACTAGTTAATCACCTGACCATGTAGTTGGTGACTAGTTAATCACCTGACCATGGTGTTGGTGACTAGTTAATCACCTGACCATGGTGTTGGTGACTAGTTAATCACCTGACCATGTAGTTGGTGACTAGTTAATCACCTGACCATGTGTTGGTGACTAGTTAATCACCTGACCATGGTGTTGGTGACTAGTTAATCACCTGACCATGGTGTTGGTGACTAGTTAATCACCTGACCATGTGTTGGTGACTAGTTAATCACCTGACCATGTGTTGGTGACTAGTTAATCACCTGACCATGGTGTTGGTGACTAGTTAATCACCTGACCATGGTGTTGGTGACTAGTTAATCACCTGACCATGTGTTGGTGACTAGTTAATCACCTGACCATGTAGTTGGTGACTAGTTAATCACCTGACCATGGTGTTGGTGACTAGTTAATCACCTGACCATGTGTTGGTGACTAGTTAATCACCTGACCATGTGTTGGTGACTAGTTAATCACCTGACCATGTGTTGGTGACTAGTTAATCACCTGACCATGGTGTTGGTGACTAGTTAATCACCTGACCATGGTGTTGGTGACTAGTTAATCACCTGACCATGGTGTTGGTGACTAGTTAATCACCTGACCATGTGTTGGTGACTAGTTAATCACCTGACCATGGTGTTGGTGACTAGTTAATCACCTGACCATGGTGTTGGTGACTAGTTAATCACCTGACCATGGTGTTGGTGACTAGTTAATCACCTGACCATGGTGTTGGTGACTAGTTAATCACCTGACCATGGTGTTGGTGACTAGTTTAATCACCTGACCATGGTGTTGGTGACTAGTTAATCACCTGACCATGGTGTTGGTGACTAGTTAATCACCTGACCATGTGTTGGTGACTAGTTAATCACCTGACCATGGTGTTGGTGACTAGTTAATCACCTGACCATGGTGTTGGTGACTAGTTAATCACCTGACCATGTAGTTGGTGACTAGTTAATCACCTGACCATGGTGTTGGTGACTAGTTAATCACCTGACCATGGTGTTGGTGACTAGTTAATCACCTGACCATGGTGTTGGTGACTAGTTAATCACCTGACCATGTGTTGGTGACTAGTTAATCACCTGACCATGGTGTTGGTGACTAGTTAATCACCTGACCATGGTGTTGGTGACTAGTTAATCACCTGACCATGGTGTTGGTGACTAGTTAATCACCTGACCATGGTGTTGGTGACTAGTTAATCACCTGACCATGGTGTTGGTGACTAGTTAATCACCTGACCATGGTGTTGGTGACTAGTTAATCACCTGACCATGGTGTTGGTGACTAGTTAATCACCTGACCATGTAGTTGGTGACTAGTTAATCACCTGACCATGGTGTTGGTGACTAGTTAATCACCTGACCATGTGTTGGTGACTAGTTAATCACCTGACCATGTGTTGGTGACTAGTTAATCACCTGACCATGTAGTTGGTGACTAGTTAATCACCTGACCATGGTTTGGTGACTAGTTAATCACCTGACCATGGTGTTGGTGACTAGTTAATCACCTGACCATGGTGTTGGTGACTAGTTAATCACCTGACCATGGTGTTGGTGACTAGTTAATCACCTGACCATGTAGTTGGTGACTAGTTAATCACCTGACCATGTGTTGGTGACTAGTTAATCACCTGACCATGGTGTTGGTGACTAGTTAATCACCTGACCATGGTGTTGGTGACTAGTTAATCACCTGACCATGGTGTTGGTGACTAGTTAATCACCTGACCATGTAGTTGTTGTGACTAGTTAATCACCTGACCATGTAGTTGGTGACTAGTTAATCACCTGACCATGTGTTGGTGACTAGTTAATCACCTGACCATGTAGTTGGTGACTAGTTAATCACCTGACCATGGTGTTGGTGACTAGTTAATCACCTGACCATGGTGTTGGTGACTAGTTAATCACCTGACCATGTGTTGGTGACTAGTTAATCACCTGACCATGGTGTTGGTGACTAGTTAATCACCTGACCATGTGTTGGTGACTAGTTAATCACCTGACCATGGTGTTGGTGACTAGTTAATCACCTGACCATGGTGTTGGTGACTAGTTAATCACCTGACCATGGTGTTGGTGACTAGTTAATCACCTGACCATGGTGTTGGTGACTAGTTAATCACCTGACCATGGTGTTGGTGACTAGTTAATCACCTGACCATGTGTTGGTGACTAGTTAATCACCTGACCATGTGTTGGTGACTAGTTAATCACCTGACCATGGTGTTGGTGACTAGTTAATCACCTGACCATGGTGTTGGTGACTAGTTAATCACCTGACCATGGTGTTGGTGACTAGTTAATCACCTGACCATGTAGTTGGTGACTAGTTAATCACCTGACCATGTGTTGGTGACTAGTTAATCACCTGACCATGGTGTTGGTGACTAGTTAATCACCTGACCATGTGTTGGTGACTAGTTAATCACCTGACCATGGTGTTGGTGACTAGTTAATCACCTGACCATGTAGTTGGTGACTAGTTAATCACCTGACCATGTAGTTGGTGACTAGTTTAATCACCTGACCATGTAGTTGGTGACTAGTTAATCACCTGACCATGGTGTTGGTGACTAGTTAATCACCTGACCATGTGTTGGTGACTAGTTAATCACCTGACCATGTAGTTGGTGACTAGTTAATCACCTGACCATGGTGTTGGTGACTAGTTAATCACCTGACCATGGTGTTGGTGACTAGTTAATCACCTGACCATGTAGTTGGTGACTAGTTAATCACCTGACCATGGTGTTGGTGACTAGTTAATCACCTGACCATGGTGTTGGTGACTAGTTAATCACCTGACCATGGTGTTGGTGACTAGTTAATCACCTGACCATGGTGTTGGTGACTAGTTAATCACCTGACCATGTAGTTGGTGACTAGTTAATCACCTGACCATGTGTTGGTGACTAGTTAATCACCTGACCATGTGTTGGTGACTAGTTAATCACCTGACCATGTAGTTGGTGACTAGTTAATCACCTGACCATGGTGTTGGTGACTAGTTAATCACCTGACCATGTGTTGGTGACTAGTTAATCACCTGACCATGGTGTTGGTGACTAGTTAATCACCTGACCATGTGTTGGTGACTAGTTAATCACCTGACCATGTAGTTGGTGACTAGTTAATCACCTGACCATGGTGTTGGTGACTAGTTAATCACCTGACCATGGTGTTGGTGACTAGTTAATCACCTGACCATGGTGTTGGTGACTAGTTAATCACCTGACCATGTGTTGGTGACTAGTTAATCACCTGACCATGTGTTGGTGACTAGTTAATCACCTGACCATGTGTTGGTGACTAGTTAATCACCTGACCATGTAGTTGGTGACTAGTTAATCACCTGACCATGGTGTTGGTGACTAGTTAATCACCTGACCATGGTGTTGGTGACTAGTTAATCACCTGACCATGGTGTTGGTGACTAGTTAATCACCTGACCATGTAGTTGGTGACTAGTTAATCACCTGACCATGTGTTGGTGACTAGTTAATCACCTGACCATGGTGTTGGTGACTAGTTAATCACCTGACCATGGTGTTGGTGACTAGTTAATCACCTGACCATGGTGTTGGTGACTAGTTAATCACCTGACCATGTAGTTGGTGACTAGTTAATCACCTGACCATGTGTTGGTGACTAGTTAATCACCTGACCATGGTGTTGGTGACTAGTTAATCACCTGACCATGGTGTTGGTGACTAGTTAATCACCTGACCATGTAGTTGGTGACTAGTTAATCACCTGACCATGGTGTTGGTGACTAGTTAATCACCTGACCATGGTGTTGGTGACTAGTTAATCACCTGACCATGTGTTGGTGACTAGTTAATCACCTGACCATGTGTTGGTGACTAGTTAATCACCTGACCATGTGTTGGTGACTAGTTAATCACCTGACCATGTGTTGGTGACTAGTTAATCACCTGACCATGTGTTGGTGACTAGTTAATCACCTGACCATGTAGTTGGTGACTAGTTAATCACCTGACCATGTAGTTGGTGACTAGTTAATCACCTGACCATGGTGTTGGTGACTAGTTAATCACCTGACCATGTGTTGGTGACTAGTTAATCACCTGACCATGTAGTTGGTGACTAGTTAATCACCTGACCATGGTGTTGGTGACTAGTTAATCACCTGACCATGGTGTTGGTGACTAGTTAATCACCTGACCATGGTGTTGGTGACTAGTTAATCACCTGACCATGTAGTTGGTGACTAGTTAGTCAATCACCTGACCATGGTGTTGGTGACTAGTTAATCACCTGACCATGTAGTTGGTGACTAGTTAATCACCTGACCATGTAGTTGGTGACTAGTTAGTTAATCACCTGACCATGGTGTTGGTGACTAGTTAATCACCTGACCATGGTGTTGGTGACTAGTTAATCACCTGACCATGGTGTTGGTGACTAGTTAATCACCTGACCATGGTGTTGGTGACTAGTTAATCACCTGACCATGGTGTTGGTGACTAGTTAATCACCTGACCATGTGTTGGTGACTAGTTAATCACCTGACCATGTAGTTGGTGACTAGTTAGTCAATCACCTGACCATGTGTTGGTGACTAGTTAATCACCTGACCATGGTGTTGGTGACTAGTTAATCACCTGACCATGGTGTTGGTGACTAGTTAATCACCTGACCATGTAGTTGGTGACTAGTTAATCACCTGACCATGGTGTTGGTGACTAGTTAATCACCTGACCATGTAGTTGGTGACTAGTTAATCACCTGACCATGTGTTGGTGACTAGTTAATCACCTGACCATGGTGTTGGTGACTAGTTAATCACCTGACCATGGTGTTGGTGACTAGTTAATCACCTGACCATGTGTTGGTGACTAGTTAATCACCTGACCATGGTGTTGGTGACTAGTTAATCACCTGACCATGGTGTTGGTGACTAGTTAATCACCTGACCATGTAGTTGGTGACTAGTTAATCACCTGACCATGTAGTTGGTGACTAGTTAATCACCTGACCATGGTGTTGGTGACTAGTTAATCACCTGACCATGGTGTTGGTGACTAGTTAATCACCTGACCATGGTGTTGGTGACTAGTTAATCACCTGACCATGTAGTTGGTGACTAGTTAATCACCTGACCATGGTGTTGGTGACTAGTTAATCACCTGACCATGGTGTTGGTGACTAGTTAATCACCTGACCATGGTCTTGGTGACTAGTTAATCACCTGACCATGTAGTTGGTGACTAGTTAATCACCTGACCATGTGTTGGTGACTAGTTAATCACCTGACCATGTGTTGGTGACTAGTTAATCACCTGACCATGGTGTTGGTGACTAGTTAATCACCTGACCATGTAGTTGGTGACTAGTTAATCACCTGACCATGTGTTGGTGACTAGTTAATCACCTGACCATGGTGTTGGTGACTAGTTAATCACCTGACCATGGTGTTGGTGACTAGTTAATCACCTGACCATGGTGTTGGTGACTAGTTAGTCATCACCTGACCATGTAGTTGGTGACTAGTTAGTTAATCACCTGACCATGTGTTGGTGACTAGTTAATCACCTGACCATGTGTTGGTGACTAGTTAATCACCTGACCATGGTGTTGGTGACTAGTTAATCACCTGACCATGTAGTTGGTGACTAGTTAATCACCTGACCATGTGTTGGTGACTAGTTAATCACCTGACCATGGTGTTGGTGACTAGTTAATCACCTGACCATGGTGTTGGTGACTAGTTAATCACCTGACCATGTAGTTGGTGACTAGTTAATCACCTGACCATGTGTTGGTGACTAGTTAATCACCTGACCATGGTGTTGGTGACTAGTTAATCACCTGACCATGGTGTTGGTGACTAGTTAATCACCTGACCATGGTGTTGGTGACTAGTTAATCACCTGACCATGTAGTTGGTGACTAGTTAATCACCTGACCATGTAGTTGGTGACTAGTTAATCACCTGACCATGTAGTTGGTGACTAGTTAATCACCTGACCATGGTGTTGGTGACTAGTTAATCACCTGACCATGTAGTTGGTGACTAGTTAATCACCTGACCATGTAGTTGGTGACTAGTTAATCACCTGACCATGGTGTTGGTGACTAGTTAATCACCTGACCATGGTGTTGGTGACTAGTTAATCACCTGACCATGGTGTTGGTGACTAGTTAATCACCTGACCATGTAGTTGGTGACTAGTTAATCACCTGACCATGGTTGTTGTCTCTTATACACATCTACTAGTTAATCACCTGACCATGGTGTTGGTGACTAGTTAATCACCTGACCATGGTGTTGGTGACTAGTTAATCACCTGACCATGTAGTTGGTGACTAGTTAGTCAATCACCTGACCATGGTGTTGGTGACTAGTTAATCACCTGACCATGGTGTTGGTGACTAGTTAATCACCTGACCATGTAGTTGGTGACTAGTTAATCACCTGACCATGTAGTTGGTGACTAGTTAATCACCTGACCATGTAGTTGGTGACTAGTTAATCACCTGACCATGGTGTTGGTGACTAGTTAATCACCTGACCATGTAGTTGGTGACTAGTTAATCACCTGACCATGTAGTTGGTGACTAGTTAATCACCTGACCATGTAGTTGGTGACTAGTTAATCACCTGACCATGGTGTTGGTGACTAGTTAATCACCTGACCATGGTGTTGGTGACTAGTTAATCACCTGACCATGGTGTTGGTGACTAGTTAATCACCTGACCATGTAGTTGGTGACTAGTTAATCACCTGACCATGGTGTTGGTGACTAGTTAATCACCTGACCATGTAGTTGGTGACTAGTTAATCACCTGACCATGTAGTTGGTGACTAGTTAATCACCTGACCATGGTGTTGGTGACTAGTTAATCACCTGACCATGGTGTTGGTGACTAGTTAATCACCTGACCATGGTGTTGGTGACTAGTTAGTCAATCACCTGACCATGGTGTTGGTGACTAGTTAATCACCTGACCATGTAGTTGGTGACTAGTTAATCACCTGACCATGTAGTTGGTGACTAGTTAATCACCTGACCATGGTGTTGGTGACTAGTTAATCACCTGACCATGGTGTTGGTGACTAGTTAATCACCTGACCATGGTGTTGGTGACTAGTTACTAGTTAATCACCTGACCATGTAGTTGGTGACTAGTTAATCACCTGACCATGTAGTTGGTGACTAGTTAGTAATCACCTGACCATGTAGTTGGTGACTAGTTAATCACCTGACCATGGTGTTGGTGACTAGTTAATCACCTGACCATGGTGTTGGTGACTAGTTAATCACCTGACCATGTGTTGGTGACTAGTTAATCACCTGACCATGGTGTTGGTGACTAGTTAATCACCTGACCATGGTGTTGGTGACTAGTTAATCACCTGACCATGTGTTGGTGACTAGTTAATCACCTGACCATGGTGTTGGTGACTAGTT
The DNA here is from genome assembly GCF_002021735.2 of Oncorhynchus kisutch. NCBI lineage: Eukaryota > Metazoa > Chordata > Actinopteri > Salmoniformes > Salmonidae > Oncorhynchus > Oncorhynchus kisutch. The sequence goes on from NW_022263635.1 coordinate 38,553, forward strand.
AATCACCTGACCATGGTGTTGGTGACTAGTTAATCACCTGACCATGGTGTTGGTGACTAGTTAATCACCTGACCATGGTGTTGGTGACTAGTTAATCACCTGACCATGTAGTTGGTGACTGGTTAATCATTGTTTGGTGACTAGTTAATCACCTGACCATGTAGTTGGTGACTAGTTAATCACCTGACCATGGTTTGGTGACTAGTTAATCACCTGACCATGTGTTGGTGACTAGTTAATCACCTGACCATGGTGTTGGTGACTAGTTAATCACCTGACCATGTAGTTGGTGACTAGTTAATCACCTGACCATGTAGTTGGTGACTAGTTAATCACCTGACCATGGTGTTGGTGACTAGTTAATCACCTGACCATGTGTTGGTGACTAGTTAATCACCTGACCATGGTGTTGGTGACTAGTTAATCACCTGACCATGTAGTTGGTGACTAGTTAGTTAATCACCTGACCATGGTGTTGGTACTAGTTAATCACCTGACCATGGTGTTGGTGACTAGTTAATCACCTGACCATGGTGTTGGTGACTAGTTAATCACCTGACCATGGTAGTTGGTGACTAGTTAATCATCACTGACCATGTAGTTGGTGACTAGTTAATCACCTGACCATGGTGTTGGTGACTAGTTAATCACCTGACCATGGTGTTGGTGACTAGTTAATCACCTGACCATGTGTTGGTGACTAGTTAATCACCTGACCATGGTGTTGGTGACTAGTTAATCACCTGACCATGTGTTGGTGACTAGTTAATCACCTGACCATGGTGTTGGTGACTAGTTAATCACCTGACCATGTAGTTGGTGACTAGTTAATCACCTGACCATGGTGTTGGTGACTAGTTAATCACCTGACCATGGTAGTTGGTGACTAGTTAATCACCTGACCATGTAGTTGGTGACTAGTTAGTCACCTGACCATGGTGTTGGTGACTAGTTAATCTCATGACCATGTAGTTGTTGTCTAGTTAGTTAATCACCTGACCATGTAGTTGGTGACTAGTTAATCACCTGACCATGGTGTTGGTGACTAGTTAATCACCTGACCATGGTGTTGGTGACTAGTTAATCACCTGACCATGGTGTTGGTGACTAGTTAATCACCTGACCATGGTGTTGGTGACTAGTTAATCACCTGACCATGGTGTGGTGACTAGTTAATCACCTGACCATGGTAGTTGGTGACTAGTTAATCACCTGACCATGGTGTTGGTGACTAGTTAATCACCTGACCATGTAGTTGGTGACTAGTTAATCACCTGACCATGTAGTTGGTGACTAGTTAATCACCTGACCATGGTGTGTATAAGTGACTAGTTAATCACCTGACCATGGTGTTGGTGACTAGTTAATCACCTGACCATGGTGTTGGTGACTAGTTTAATCACCTGACCATGTGTTGTTGTGAGTTAGTTAATCACCTGACCATGTAGTGGTGACTAGTTAATCACCTGACCATGTAGTTGGTGACTAGTTAATCACTGACCATGGTGTTGGGTGACTAGTAATCACCTGACCATGTAGTTGGTGACTAGTTAATCACCTGACCATGTAGTTGGTGACTAGTTAATCACCTGACCATGGTGTTGGTGACTAGTTAATCACCTGACCATGTAGTTGGTGACTAGTTAATCACCTGACCATGGTGTTGGTGACTAGTTAATCACCTGACCATGGGTTGGTGACTAGTTAATCACCTGACCATGTAGTTGGTGACTAGTTAATCACCTGGCCATGTAGTTGGTGACTAGTTAATCACCTGACCATGTAGTTGGTGACTAGTTAATCACCTGACCATGGTGTTGGTGACTAGTTAATCTCATGACCATGTAGTTGGTGACTAGTTAATCACCTGACCATGGTGTTGGTGACTAGTTAATCACCTGACCATGTAGTTGGTGACTAGTTAATCACCTGACCATGGTGTTGGTGACTAGTTAATCACCTGACCATGTGTTGGTGACTAGTTAATCATCAGACCATGGTGTTGGTGACTAGTTAATCACCTGACCATGTAGTTGGTGACTAGTTAATCACCTGACCATGTGTTGGTGACTAGTTAATCACCTGACCATGGTGTTGGTGACTAGTTAATCACCTGACCATGGTGTTGGTGACTAGTTAATCACCGACCATGTAGTGTTGACTAGTTAGTCAATCACTGACCATGGTGTTGGGACTAGTTAATCACCTGACCATGGTGTTGGTGACTAGTTATCACCTGACCATGTAGTTGGTGACTAGTTAATCACTGACCATGTAGTGGTGATAGTTATCAATCACCTGACCATGTGTTGGTGACTAGTTAATCACCTGACCATGTAGTTGGTGACTAGTTTAATCACCTGACCATGGTGTTGGTGACTAGTTAATCACCTGACATGGTGTTGGTGACTAGTTAATCACCTGACCATGGTGTTGGTGACTAGTTAATCACCTGACCATGGTGTTGGTGACTAGTTAATCACCTGACCATGGTGTTGGTGACTAGTTAATCACCTGACCATGGTGTTGGTGACTAGTTAGCAATCACCTGACCATGTAGTTGGTGATAGTTAGTAATCACCTGACCATGTGTTGGTGACTAGTTAATCACCTGACCATGTGTTGGTGACTAGTTAATCACTGACCATGGTGTGGTGACTAGTTAATCACCTGACCATGTAGTTGGTGACTAGTTAATCACCTGACCATGTAGTTGGTGACTAGTTAATCACCTGACCATGTAGTTGTGACTAGTTAATCACCTGACCATGGTTGTGGTGACTAGTTAATCACCTGACCATGGTGTTGGTGACTAGTTAATCACCTGACCATGTAGTTGGTGACTAGTTAGTCAATCACCTGACCATGTGTAGTTGTGACTAGTTAATCACCTGACCATGTGTTGGTGACTAGTTAATCACCTGACCATGTGTTGGTGATAGTAGTAATCACCTGACCATGGTGTTGGTGACTAGTTAATCACCTGACCATGGTGTTGGTGACTAGTTAATCACCTGACCATGGTGTTGGTGACTAGTTAATCACCTGACCATGGTTGTTGGTGTAGTTAATCACCTGACCATGGTGTTGGTGACTAGTTAATCACCTGACCATGGTGTTGGTGACTAGTTAATCACCTGACCATGTAGTTGGTGACTAGTTAATCACTGACCATGTAGTTGGTGACTAGTTAATCACCTGACCATGGTGTTGGTGACTAGTTAATCACCTGACCATGTGTTGGTGACTAGTTTAATCACCTGACCATGTAGTTGGTGACTAGTTAATCACCTGACCATGGTGTTGGTGACTAGTTAATCACCTGACCATGTTGTTGGTGACTAGTTAATCACCTGACCATGGTGTTGGTGACTAGTTAGTCAATCACCTGACCATGTGTTGTGTCTCTAGTTAATCACATGACCATGTAGTTGGTGACTAGTTAATCACTGACCATGTAGTGGTGACTAGTTAATCACCTGACCATGGTGTTGGTGACTAGTTAATCACCTGACCATGGTGTTGGTGACTAGTTAATCACCTGACCATGTAGTTGGTGACTAGTTAATCACCTGACCATGGGTTGGTGACTAGTTATCAATCACCTGGTGTTGGTGTTGGTGACTAGTTAATCACCTGACCATGGTGTTGGTGACTAGTTAATCACCTGACCATGGTGTTGGTGACTAGTTGTAATCACCTGACCATGTGTTGGTGACTAGTTTCAATCACCTGACCATGGTGTGACTAGTTAATGCGTTCCGTGGTTTTAACCCGCCTTAGTTGGTGTCCGTCACCCCCATGTAGGTGACTAGTTAATCACCTGACCATGGTGTTGGTGACTAGTTAATCACCTGACATGGTGTTGGTGACTAGTTAGTCAATCACCTGACCATGGTGTTGGTGACTAGTTAATCACCTGACCATGGTGTTGGTGACTAGTTAATCACCTGACCATGGTGTTGGTGACTAGTAATCACCTGACCATGTGTTGGTGACTAGTTAATCACCTGACCATGTAGTTGGTGACTAGTTAATCACCTGACCGGTGGTGGTGACTAGTTAATCACCTGACCATGTGTTGGTGACTAGTTAATCACCTGACATGTGTTGGTGACTAGTTAATCACCTGACCATGGTGTTGGTGACTAGTTAATCACCTGACCATGTAGTTGGTGACTAGTTAATCACCTGACCATGTAGTTGGTGACTAGTTAATCACCTGACCATGGTGTTGGTGACTAGTTAATCACCTGACCATGTAGTTGTTGGTAGTTAGTAATCACCTGACCATGTAGTTGGTGACTAGTTAATCACCTGACCATGTAGTTGGTGACTAGTTAATCACCTGACCATGGTGTTGGTGACTAGTCAATCACCTGACCATGTGTTGGTGACTAGTTAATCACTGACCATGTAGTGGTGACTAGTTAATCACCTGACCATGGGTTGGTGACTAGTTAATCACCTGACCATGGTGTTGGTGACTAGTTAATCACCTGACCATGGTGTTGGTGACTAGTTAATCACCTGACCATGTGTGTGTCTAGTTAGTAATCACCTGACCATGTAGTGTTGCTAGTTAGTTAATCACCTGACCATGGTGTTGGTGACTAGTTAATCACCTGACCATGGTGTTGGTGACTAGTTAATCACCTGACCATGTAGTTGGTGACTAGTTAATCACCTGACCATGTGTGTTGGTGACTAGTTAATCACCTGACCATGGTGTTGGTGACTAGTTAATCACCTGACCATGTGTTGGTGACTAGTAATCACCTGACCATGTGTTGGTGACTAGTTAATCACCTGACCATGGTGTTGGTGACTAGTTAATCACCTGACCATGGTGTTGGTGACTAGTTAATCACCTGACATGTGTTGGTGACTAGTTAATCACCTGACCATGGTGTTGGTGACTAGTTAATCACCGACCATGGTGTTGGTGACTAGTTAATCACCTGACCATGGTGTTGGGGACTAGTTAATCACCTGACCATGGTGTTGGTGACTAGTTAATCACCTGACCATGTAGTTGGTGACTAGTTAATCACCTGACCATGTGTTGGTGACTAGTTAATCACCTGACCATGTAGTTGGTGATAGTTAATCACCTGACCATGGTGTTGGTGACTAGTAATCACCTGACCATGGGTTGGTGACTAGTTAATCACCTGACCATGGTGTTGGTGACTAGTTAGTTAATCACTGACCATGGTGTTGGTGACTAGTTAGTCAATCACCTGACCATGTAGTGGTGACTAGTTAATCACCTGACCATGTAGTTGGTGACTAGTTAATCACCTGACCATGGTGTTGGGTGACTAGTTAATCACTGACCATGGTGTTGGTGGACTAGTTAATCACTGACCATGGTGTTGGTGACTAGTTATCACATGACCATGTAGTTGTTGTCTAGTTAGTTAATCACCTGACCATGTAGTTGGTGACTAGTTAGTCAATCACTGACCATGGTGTTGGTGACTAGTTAATCACCTGACCATGGTGTTGGTGACTAGTTAATCACCTGACCATGGTGTTGGTGACTAGTTAATCACCTGACCATGTGTTGGTGACTAGTTAATCACTGACCATGGTGGTGTTGGGACTAGTTAATCACCTGACCATGGTGTTGGTGACTAGTTAATCACCTGACCATGTAGTTGGTGACTAGTTAATCACCTGACCATGGGTTGGTGACTAGTTAACACCTCACCACCATGTGTTGGTGACTAGTTAATCACCTGACCATGTGTTGTTGGTGACTAGTTAATCACCTGACCATGGTTGTTGGTGACTAGTTAATCACCTGACCATGTAGTTGTGACTAGTTAATCACCTGACCATGTGTTGGTGACTAGTTAATCACCTGACCATGTGTTGGTGACTAGTTAATCACCTGACCATGTAGTTGGTGACTAGTTATCACCTGACCATGTGTTGGTGACTAGTTAATCACCTGACCGTAGTTGGTGACTAGTTAATCACCTGACCATGGTGTTGGTGACTAGTTAGTCAATCACCTGACATGGTGTTGGTGACTAGTTAATCACCTGACCAGTAGTTGGTGACTAGTTAATCAACCTGACCATGTGTTGGTGACTAGTTAATCACCTGACCATGGTGTTGGTGACTAGTAATCAACCTGACCATGTGTGTTGGTGACTAGTTAATCACCTGACCATGTGTTGGTGACTAGTTAATCACCTGACCATGGGTTGGTGACTAGTTAATCACCTGACCATGGTGTGGTGACTAGTTAATCACCTGACCATGGGTTGGTGACTAGTTAATCACCTGACCATGGTGTTGGTGACTAGTTAATCACCTGACCATGTAGTTGGTGACTAGTTAATCACCTGACCATGTAGTTGGTGACTAGTTAATCACCTGACCATGTAGTTGGTGACTAGTTAATCACCTGACCATGGTTGGTGACTAGTTAATCATCATGACCAGTAGTTGGTGACTAGTAATCACCTGACCATGTGTTGGTGACTAGTTAATCACCTGACCATGTAGTGGGTGACTAGTTAATCACCTGACCATGTTGTTGGTGACTAGTTAATCACCTGACCATGTGTTGGTGACTAGTTAATCACCTGACCATGTGTTGGTGACTAGTTAATCACCTGACCATGTAGTTGGTGACTAGTTAATCACCTGACCATGGTGTTGGTGACTAGTTAATCACCTGACCATGGTGTTGTGACTAGTTAATCACCTGACCATGGTTGTTTGGGACTAGTTAATCACCTGACCATGTAGTTGGTGACTAGTTAGTCATACCTGACCATGGTGTTGGTGACTAGTTAATCACCTGACCATGGTGTTGGTGACTAGTTAATCACCTGACCAGGTGTTGGTGACTAGTTAGTTCAATCACCTGACCATTGGTGTGTGACTAGTTAGTCAATCACCTGACCATGGTGTTGGTGACTAGTTAATCACCTGACCATGTAGTTGGTGACTAGTTTAATCACCTGACCATGGTGTTGGTGACTAGTTAATCACCTGACCATGGTGTTGGTGACTAGTTAATCACCTGACCATGGTGTTGGTGACTAGTAATCACCTGACCATGGTGTTGGTGACTAGTAATCACCTGACCATGGTGTTGGTGACTAGTTAATCACCTGACCATGGTGTTGGTGATAGTTAGTAATCACCTGACCATGGTGTTGGTGACTAGTTAATCACCTGACCATGTGTTGGTGACTAGTTAATCACCTGACCATGTGTTGGTGACTAGTTAATCACCTGACCATGGTGTTGGTGACTAGTTAATCACCTGACCATGTGTTGGTGACTAGTTAATCACCTGACCATGTGTTGGTGACTAGTTAATCACCTGACCATGTAGTTTGGTGACTAGTTAATCACCTGACCATGGTGTTGGTGACTAGTTAATCACCTGACCATGGTGTTGGTGACTAGTTAATCACCTGACCATGTAGTTGTGACTAGTTAGTCAATCACCTGACCATGTAGTTGGTGACTAGTTAGTTCACCATCAACCTGACCATGGTGTTGGTGACTAGTTAATCACCTGACCATGTAGTTGGTGACTAGTTTCAATCACCTGACCATGGTGTTGGTGACTAGTAATCACCTGACCATGGTGTTGGTGACTAGTTAATCACCTGACCATGTAGTTGGTGACTAGTTAGTCAATCACCTGACCATGGTGTTGGTGACTAGTTAATCACCTGACCATGGTGTTGGTGACTAGTTAATCACCTGACCATGGTGTTGGTGACTAGTTAATCACCTGACCATGGTGTTGGTGACTAGTTAATCACCTGACCATGGTGTTGGTGACTAGTTAATCACCTGACCATGGTGTTGGTGACTAGTTAATCACCTGACCATGTGTTGGGTGACTAGTTAATCACCTGACCATGTAGTTGGTGACTAGTTAATCACCTGACCATGTAGTTGGTGACTAGTTAATCACCTGACCATGTGTGGTGACTAGTTAATCACCTGACCATGTGGTTGGTGACTAGTTAATCACCTGACCATGTTGTTGGTGACTAGTTTATCACCTGACCATGGTGTGGTGATACTAGTAATCACCTGACCATGTAGTTGGTGACTAGTTAGTAATCACCTGACCATATTGGTGACTAGTTAATCACTGACCATGTGTTGGTGACTAGTTAATCACCTGACCATGGTGTTGGTACTAGTTAATCACCTGACCATGTAGTTGGTGACTAGTAATCACATGACCATGTGTTGGTGACTAGTTAATCACCTGACCATGGTGTTGGTGACTAGTAATCACCTGACCATGGTGTTGGTGACTAGTTAATCACCTGACCATGGTGTTGGTGACTAGTTAATCACCTGACATGTAGTGTTGGTGACTAGTTTAATCACCTGACCATGTGTGGTGACTAGTTAGTCAATCACTGACCATGGTGTTGGTGACTAGTTGTTAATCACCTGACCATGGTGTTGGTGACTAGTTAATCACCTGACCATGTAGTTGGTGACTAGTTAATCACCGACCATGGTGTTGGTGACTAGTAGTTAATCACCTGACCATGGTGTTGGTGACTAGTTAATCACCTGACCATGTGTTGGTGACTAGTTAATCACCTGACCATGTAGTTGGTGACTTGTAATCACCTGACCATGTAGTTGTTGGTGACTAGTTAATCACCTGACCATGGTGTTGGTGACTAGTTAATCACCTGACCATGGTGTTGGTGACTAGTTAATCACCTGACCATGGTGTTGGTGACTAGTTAATCACCTGACCATGTAGTTGGTGACTAGTTAATCACCTGACCATGGTGTTGGTGACTAGTTAATCACCTGACCATGTGTGGTGACTAGTTAATCACCTGACCATGTTTGGTGACTAGTTAATCACCTGACCATGTGGTGTTGGTGACTAGTTAATCACCTGACCATGTAGTTGGTGACTAGTTAATCACCTGGCTGTGTTGGTGACTAGTAATCACCTGACCATGGTGTTGGTGACTAGTTAATCACCTGACCATGTGTTGGTGACATAGGTAATCACCTGACCATGGTAGTTGGTGACTAGTTAATCACCGACCATGGTGTTGGTGACTAGTTAATCACTGACATGGTGTGGTGACTAGTAATCATCCTGACCATGGTGTTGGTGACTAGTTAATCACTGACCATGTAGTTGGTGACTAGTAGTAATCACCTGACCATGTAGTTGTTGTCTAGTTAGTCAATCACCTGAC
>NW_022263636.1:0-48025 GCF_002021735.2 Oncorhynchus kisutch
CCCAATATGGTGACTGGAGTATGGGTAGCTGTCCCCCAATATGGTGACTGGAGTATGGGTAGCTGTCCCCCAGTATGGTGACTGGAGTATTGGTAGCTGCCCCCAATATGGTGACTGGATATGGGTAGCTGTCCCCAATATGGGGACTGGAGTATGGTAGCTGTCCCCCAATATGGTGACTGGAGTATGGGTAGCTGTCCCCCATATGGTGACTGGAGTATGGGTAGCTGTCCCCCAATATGGTGACTGCGTATGGGTAGCTGTCCCCCAATATGGTGAATGAGTATGGGTAGCTGTCCCCCAATATGGTGACTGGATATTTGTAGCTGTAGGCCATATGGGACTGGAGTATGGGTAGCTGTCCCCCAGTATGGTGACAGGAGTAGGGTAGCTGCAGCCAATATGGTGACTGGAGTATGGGTAGCTGTCCCCCATATGGTGACTGGAGTATGGGTAGCTGTCCCCCAATATGGTGACTGGAGTATGGGTAGCTGCAGCCAATATGGCGACTGGGAATATGGGTAGCTGTCCCCCCATATGGTGACTGGAGTATGGGTAGCTGTCCCCCAGTATGGTGACTGGAGTATGTGTAGCTGTAGGTTAATATGGTGACTGGAGTATGGGTAGCTGTCCCCCAATATGGTGACTGGAGTATGGGTACTGTCCCCCAATATGGTGACTGAGTATGGGTAGCTGTCCCCCAATATGGTGACTGGAGTATGGGTAGCTGTCCCCCAATATTGTGACTGGAGTATGTGGTAGCTGTAGGCCAATATGGTGACTGGAGTATGGGTAGCTGTCCCCCAATATGGTGACTGGAGTATGGGTAGCTGTCCCCCAGTATGGTGACTGGAGTATGGGTAGCTGTCCCCCAATATGGTGACTGGAGTATGGGTAGCTGCAGCCCCAATATGGTGACTGGAGTATGGGTTGCTGCAGCCAATATGGTGACTGGAGTATGGGTAGCTGTCAACCCCAGTATGGTAACTGGGTATGGGAGCTGTAGCCAATATGGCGACTGGAGTATGGGTAGCTGTCCCCAATATGGTGACTGGAGTATGGGTAGCTGTCCCCCAATATGGTGACTGGAGTATGGGTAGCTGCAGGCCAATATGGTGACTGGAGTATGGGTAGCTGTCCCCCAATATGGTGACTGGAGTATGGGTAGCTGTCCCCCAATATGGTGACTGGAGTATGGGTAGCTGTCCCCCAGTATGGTGACTGGAGTATGGGTAGCTGTCCCCCAATATGGTGAATGGAGTATGGGTAGCTGTCCCCCAATATGGTGAATGGAGTATGGGTAGCTGTCCCCCAATATGGTGACTGGAGTATGTGTAGCTGTAGGTTAATATGGTGACTGGAGTATGGGTAGCTGTCCCCCAGTATGGTGGCTGGAGTATGGGTAGCTGCAGGCCAATATGGTGACTGGAGTATGGGTAGCTGTCCCCCAATATGGTGGCTGGAGTATGGGCAGCTGTCCCCCAATATGGTGACTGGAGTATGTGTAGCTGCAGGCCAATATGGTGACTGGAGTATGGGTAGCTGTCCCCCAGTATGGTGACTGGAGTAAGGGTAGCTGTCCCCCATATGGTGACTGGAGTATGTGTAGCTGTAGGTTAATATGGTGACTGGAGTATGGGTAGCTGTCCCCCAGTATGGTGACTGGAGTATGGGTAGCTGCAGGCCAATATGGTGACTGGAGTATGGGTAGCTGTCCCCCAATATGGTGACTGGAGTATGGGTAGCTGTCCCCCAATATGGTGACTGGAGTATGGGTAGCTGCAGGCCAATATGGTGACTGGAGTATGGGTAGCTGTCCCCCAGTATGGTGACTGGAGTATGGGTAGCTGTCCCCCAATATGGTGACTGGAGTATGGGTAGCTGTAGCCCAGTATGGTGACTGGAGTATGGGTAGCTGTCCCCCAATATGGTGACTGGAGTATGGGTAGCTGTCCCCCAATATGGTGACTGGAGTATGGGTAGCTGTCCCCCAATATGGTGACTGGAGTATGGGTAGCTGTAGGTTAATATGGTGACTGGAGTATGGGTAGCTGTCCCCCAGTATGGTGGCTGGAGTATGGGTAGCTGCAGCCCCAATATGGTGACTGGAGTATGGGTAGCTGCAGGCCAATATGGTGACTGGAGTATGGGTAGCTGTCCCCCAATATGGTGACTGGAGTATGGGTAGCTGTCCCCCAATATGGTGACTGGAGTATGGGTAGCTGTCCCCCAGTATGTGACTGGAGTATGGGTAGCTGTAGCCCAATATGGTGACTGGAGTATGGTAGCTGCCCCAATATGGTGACTGGAGTATGGGTAGCTGTAGGCCAATATGGTGACTGGAGTATGGGTAGCTGTCCCCCAATATGTGACTGGAGTATGGGTAGCTGTAGGCCAATATGGTGACTGGAGTATGGGTAGCTGTCCCCCAGTATGGTGACTGGAGTATTGGTAGCTGCAGGCCAATATGGTGACTGGAGTATGGGTAGCTGTCCCCCAATATGGTGACTGGAGTATGGGTAGCTGTCCCCCAATATGGTGACTGGAGTATGGGTAGCTGTCCCCCAATATGGTGACTGGAGTATGGGTAGCTGCCCCCATATGGTGACTGGAGTATGGGTAGCTGTCCCCCAATATGGTGACTGGAGTATGGGTAGCTGCCCCCAGTATGGTGACTGGGTATGGGTAGCTGTAGGCCAATATGGTGACTGGAGTATGGGTAGCTGTCCCCCAATATGGTGACTGGAGTATGGGTAGCTGTCCCCCAGTATGGTGACTGGAGTATGGGTAGCTGCAGGCCAATATGGTGACTGGAGTATGGGTAGCTGTCCCCCAATATGGTGACTGGAGTATGGGTAGCTGTCCCCCAATATGGTGACTGGAGTATGGGTAGCTGTCCCCCAGTATGGTGACTGGAGTATGGGTAGCTGTCCCCCAATATGGTGACTGGAGTATGGGTAGCTGTCCCCCAATATGGTGACTGGAGTATGGGCAGCTGTCCCCCAATATGGTGACTGGAGTATGTGTAGCTGTAGTTAATATGGTGACTGGAGTATGGGTAGCTGTCCCCCAGTATGGTGACTGGAGTATGGGTAGCTGCAGGCCAATATGGTGACTGGAGTATGGGTAGCTGTCCCCCAATATGGTGACTGGAGTATGGGTAGCTGTCCCCCAATATGGTGACTGGAGTATGGTAGCTGCAGCCAATATGGTGACTGGAGTATGGGTAGCTGTCCCCCAGTATGGTGACTGGAGTATGGGTAGCTGTCCCCCAGTATGGTGACTGGAGTATGGGTAGCTGCAGGCCAATATGGTGACTGGAGTATGGGTAGCTGTCCCCCAATATGGTGACTGGAGTATGGGTAGCTGTCCCCCAATATGGTGACTGGAGTATGGGTAGCTGTCCCCCAATATGGTGACTGGAGTATGGGTAGCTGTAGCCCAATATGGTGACTGGAGTATGGGTAGCTGTAGGCCAATATGGTGACTGGAGTATGGGTAGCTGTCCCCCAGTATGGTGACTGGAGTATGGGTAGCTGTAGGCCAATATGGTGACTGGAGTATGGGTAGCTGTCCCCCAATATGGTGACTGGAGTATGGGTAGCTGTCCCCCAGTATGGTGACTGGAGTATGGGTAGCTGCAGGCCAATATGGTGACTGGAGTATGGGTAGCTGTCCCCCAATATGGTGACTGGAGTATGGGTAGCTGTCCCCCAATATGGTGACTGGAGTATGGGTAGCTGTCCCCCAGTATGGTGACTGGAGTATGGGTAGCTGTCCCCCAATATGGTGAATGGAGTATGGGTAGCTGTCCCCCAATATGGTGAATGGAGTATGGGCAGCTGTCCCCCAATATGGTGACTGGAGTATGTGTAGCTGTAGGTTAATATGGTGACTGGAGTATGGGTAGCTGTCCCCCAGTATGGTGGCTGGAGTATGGGTAGCTGCAGGCCAATATGGTGACTGGAGTATGGGTAGCTGTCCCCCAATATGGTGGCTGGAGTATGGGCAGCTGTCCCCCAATATGGTGACTGGAGTATGTGTAGCTGCAGGCCAATATGGTGACTGGAGTATGGGTAGCTGTCCCCCAGTATGGTGACTGGAGTATGGGTAGCTGTCCCCCAGTATGGTGACTGGAGTATGTGTAGCTGTAGGCCAATATGGTGACTGGAGTATGGGTAGCTGTCCCCCAGTATGGTGACTGGAGTATGGGTAGCTGCAGGCCAATATGGTGACTGGAGTATGGGTAGCTGTCCCCCAATATGGTGACTGGAGTATGGGTAGCTGTCCCCCAATATGGTGACTGGAGTATGGGTAGCTGCAGGCCAATATGGTGACTGGAGTATGGGTAGCTGTCCCCCAGTATGGTGACTGGAGTATGGGTAGCTGTCCCCCAATATGGTGACTGGAGTATGGGTAGCTGTAGCCCAGTATGGTGACTGGAGTATGGGTAGCTGTAGCCCAATATGGTGATGGAGTATGGGTAGCTGTCCCCCAATATGGTGACTGGAGTATGGGCAGCTGTCCCCCAATATGGTGACTGGAGTATGGGTAGCTGTAGGTTAATATGGTGACTGGAGTATGGGTAGCTGTCCCCCAGTATGGTGACTGGAGTATGGGTAGCTGCAGCCCCAATATGGTGACTGGAGTATGGGTAGCTGCAGGCCAATATGGTGACTGGAGTATGGGTAGCTGTCCCCCAGTATGGTGACTGGAGTATTGGTAGCTGTCCCCAGTATGGTGACTGGAGTATGGGTAGCTGTAGCCCAGTATGTGACTGGAGTATGGGTAGCTGTAGCCCAATATGGTGACTGGAGTATGGGTAGCTGCAACCCAGTATGGTGACTGGGGTATGGGTAGCTGTAGGCCAATATGGTGACTGGAGTATGGTTAGCTGTCCCCCAATATGGTGACTGGAGTATGGGTAGCTGTAGGCCAATATGGTGACTGGAGTATGGGTAGCTGTCCCCCAGTATGGTGACTGGAGTATGGGTAGCTGCAGGCCAATATGGTGACTGGAGTATGGGTAGCTGTCCCCCAATATGGTGACTGGAGTATGGGTAGCTGTCCCCCAGTATGGTGACTGGAGTATGGGTAGCTGTCCCCCAATATGGTGACTGGAGTATGGGTAGCTGCAGCCCCAATATGGTGACTGGAGTATGGGTTGCTGCAGGCCAATATGGTGACTGGAGTATGGGTAGCTGCCCCCAGTATGGTGACTGGAGTATGGGTAGCTGTAGGCCAATATGGTGACTGGAGTATGGGTAGCTGTCCCCAATATGGTGACTGGAGTATGGGTAGCTGTCCCCCAGTATGGTGACTGGAGTATGGGTAGCTGCAGGCCAATATGGTGACTGGAGTATGGGTAGCTGTCCCCCAATATGGTGACTGGAGTATGGGTAGCTGTCCCCCAATATGGTGACTGGAGTATGGGTAGCTGTCCCCCAGTATGGTGACTGGAGTATGGGTAGCTGTCCCCCAATATGGTGACTGGAGTATGGGTAGCTGTCCCCCAATATGGTGAATGGAGTATGGGTAGCTGTCCCCCAATATGGTGACTGGAGTATGTGTAGCTGTAGGTTAATATGGTGACTGGAGTATGGGTAGCTGTCCCCCAGTATGGTGACTGGAGTATGGGTAGCTGCAGGCCAATATGGTGACTGGAGTATGGGTAGCTGTCCCCCAATATGGTGACTGGAGTATGGGTAGCTGTCCCCCAATATGGTGACTGGAGTATGGGTAGCTGCAGGCCAATATGGTGACTGGAGTATGGGTAGCTGTCCCCCAGTATGGTGACTGGAGTATGGGTAGCTGTCCCCCAGTATGGTGACTGGAGTATGTGTAGCTGTAGGCCAATATGGTGACTGGAGTATGGGTAGCTGCAGGCCAATATGGTGACTGGAGTATGGGTAGCTGTCCCCCAATATGGTGACTGGAGTATGGGTAGCTGTCCCCCAATATGGTGAATGGAGTATGGGTAGCTGTCCCCCAATATGGTGACTGGAGTATGTGTAGCTGTAGGTTAATATGGTGACTGGAGTATGGGTAGCTGTCCCCCAGTATGGTGGCTGGAGTATGGGTAGCTGCAGGCCAATATGGTGACTGGAGTATGGGTAGCTGTCCCCCAATATGGTGGCTGGAGTATGGGTAGCTGTCCCCCAATATGGTGACTGGAGTATGGGTAGCTGCAGGCCAATATGGTGACTGGAGTATGGGTAGCTGTCCCCCAGTATGGTGACTGGAGTATGGGTAGCTGTCCCCCAGTATGGTGACTGGAGTATGGGTAGCTGTAGCCCAATATGGTGACTGGAGTATGGGTAGCTGCCCCCAATATGGTGACTGGAGTATGGGTAGCTGTCCCCCAATATGGTGACTGGAGTATGGGTAGCTGTCCCCAATATGGTGACTGGAGTATGGGCAGCTGTCCCCCAATATGGTGACTGGAGTATGTGTAGCTGTAGGTTAATATGGTGACTGGAGTATGGGTAGCTGTCCCCCAGTATGGTGGCTGGAGTATGGGTAGCTGCAGGCCAATATGGTGACTGGAGTATGGGTAGCTGTCCCCCAATATGGTGACTGGAGTATGGGTAGCTGTCCCCCAATATGGTGACTGGAGTATGGGTAGCTGTAGAATAATATGGTGACTGGAGTATGGGTAGCTGTCCCCCAGTATGGTGACTGGAGTATGGGTAGCTGTCCCCCAATATGGTGACTGGAGTATGGGTAGCTGTAGGCCAATATGGTGACTGGAGTATGGGTAGCTGTAGCCCAGTATGGTGACTGGAGTATGGTAGCTGTAGACCAATATGGTGACTGGAGTATGGGTAGCTGTCCCCAATATGGTGACTGGAGTATGTGTAGCTGTAGGCCAATATGGTGACTGGAGTATGGGTAGCTGTCCCCCAGTATGGTGACTGGAGTATGGGTAGCTGCAGCCCAATATGGTGACTGGAGTATGGGTAGCTGTCCCCCAATATGGTGACTGGAGTATGGGTAGCTGCAGCCCAATATGGTGACTGCAGTATGGGTAGCTGTAGGCCAATATGGTGACTGGAGTATGGGTAGCTGTCCCCCAATATGGTGACTGGAGTATGGGTAGCTGTCCCCAATATGGTGACTGGAGTATGGGTAGCTGCAGCCCAATATGGTGACTGGAGTATGGGTAGCTGTAGGCCAATATGGTGACTGGAGTATGGGTAGCTGTAGCCCAATATGGTGACTGGAGTATAGCTGTAGGCCAATATGGTGACTGGAGTATGGGTAGCTGTCCCCCAGTATGGTGACTGGAGTATGGGTAGCTGTCCCCAATATGGTGACTGGAGTATGGGTAGCTGTCCCCCAGTATGGTGACTGGAGTATGGGTAGCTGTCCCCCAATATGGTGACTGGAGTATGGGTAGCTGTAGGCCAATATGGTGACTGGAGTATGGGTAGCTGTCCCCCAATATGGTGACTGGAGTATGGGTAGCTGTAGGCCAATATGGTGACTGGAGTATGGGTAGCTGTCCCCCAGTATGGTGACTGGAGTATGGGTAGCTGCAGGCCAATATGGTGACTGGAGTATGGGTAGCTGTCCCCCAATATGGTGACTGGAGTATGGGTAGCTGTCCCCCAGTATGGTGACTGGAGTATGGGTAGCTGTAGCCCAATATGGTGACTGGAGTATGGGTAGCTGTCCCCCAATATGGTGACTGGAGTATGGGTAGCTGTCCCCCAATATGGTGACTGGAGTATGGGTAGCTGTAGGCCAATATGGTGACTGGAGTATGGGTAGCTGTCCCCCAATATGGTGACTGGAGTATGGGTAGCTGTAGGCCAATATGGTGACTGGAGTATGGGTAGCTGTCCCCCATATGGTGACTGGAGTATGGGTAGCTGCAGGCCAATATGGTGACTGGAGTATGGGTAGCTGTCCCCCAATATGGTGACTGGAGTATGGGTAGCTGTCCCCCAGTATGGTGACTGGAGTATGGGTAGCTGTCCCCCAATATGGTGAATGGAGTATGGGCAGCTGTCCCCCAATATGGTGACTGGAGTATGTGTAGCTGTAGGTTAATATGGTGACTGGAGTATGGGTAGCTGTCCCCCAGTATGGTGACTGGAGTATGGGTAGCTGCAGGCCAATATGGTGACTGGAGTATGGGTAGCTGTCCCCCAATATGGTGACTGGAGTATGGGTAGCTGTCCCCCAATATGGTGACTGGAGTATGGGTAGCTGTCCCCCAGTATGGTGACTGGAGTATGGGTAGCTGTCCCCCAATATGGTGACTGGAGTATGGGTAGCTGTCCCCCAATATGGTGACTGGAGTATGGGTAGCTGTCCCCCAATATGGTGACTGGAGTATGTGTAGCTGTAGAATAATATGGTGACTGGAGTATGGGTAGCTGTCCCCCAGTATGGTGACTGGAGTATGGGTAGCTGTCCCCCAATATGGTGACTGGAGTATGGGTAGCTGTAGGCCAATATGGTGACTGGAGTATGGGTAGCTGTAGCCCAGTATGGTGACTGGAGTATGGGTAGCTGTAGACCAATATGGTGACTGGAGTATGGGTAGCTGTAGCCCAATATGGTGACTGGAGTATGGGTAGCTGTAGGCCAATATGGTGACTGGAGTATGGGTAGCTGTCCCCCAATATGGTGACTGGAGTATGGGTAGCTGTAGCCCCAATATGGTGACTGGAGTATGGGTAGCTGCAGGCCAATATGGTGACTGGAGTATGGGTAGCTGTCCCCCAGTATGGTGACTGGAGTATGGGTAGCTGCATGCCAATATGGTGACTGGAGTATGGGTAGCTGTCCCCCAATATGGTGACTGGAGTATGGGTAGCTGCAGGCCAATATGGTGACTGGAGTATGGGTAGCTGTCCCCCAGTATGGTGACTGGAGTATGGGTAGCTGTCCCCCAATATGGTGACTGGAGTATGGGTAGCTGTCCCCCAATATGGTGACTGGAGTATGGGTAGCTGTCCCCCAATATGGTGACTGGAGTATGGGTAGCTGTAGGCCAATATGGTGACTGGAGTATGGGTAGCTGTCCCCCAATATGGTGACTGGAGTATGGGTAGCTGTAGGCCAATATGGTGACTGGAGTATGGGTAGCTGTAGCCCAATATGGTGACTGGAGTATGGGTAGCTGTAGGCCAATATGGTGACTGGAGTATGGGTAGCTGTCCCCCAATATGGTGACTGGAGTATGGGTAGCTGCAGGCCAATATGGTGACTGGAGTATGGGTAGCTGTCCCCCAATATGGTGACTGGAGTATGGGTAGCTGTCCCCCAATATGGTGACTGGAGTATGGGTAGCTGTCCCCCAATATGGTGACTGGAGTATGGGTAGCTGTCCCCCAATATGGTGACTGGAGTATGGGTAGCTGTCCCCCAATATGGTGACTGGAGTATGGGTAGCTGCAGCCCAATATGGTGACTGGAGTATGGGTAGCTGTCCCCCATATGGTGACTGGAGTATGGGTAGCTGTCCCCCAGTATGGTGACTGGAGTATGGGTAGCTGTAGCCCAGTATGGTGACTGGAGTATGGGTAGCTGTAGCCCAATATGGTGACTGGAGTATGGGTAGCTCCCCCAGTATGGTGACTGGAGTATGGGTAGCTGTAGGCCAATATGGTGACTGGAGTATGGGTAGCTGTCCCCCAATATGGTGACTGGAGTATGGGTAGCTGCCCCCAATATGGTGACTGGAGTATGGGTAGCTGTCCCCCAATATGGTGACTGGAGTATGGGTAGCTGTCCCCCAATATGGTGACTGGAGTATGGGTAGCTGTCCCCCAATATGGTGACTGGAGTATGTGTAGCTGTAGGCCAATATGGTGACTGGAGTATGGGTAGCTGTCCCCCAGTATGGTGACTGGAGTATGGGTAGCTGCAGGCCAATATGGTGACTGGAGTATGGGTAGCTGTCCCCCAATATGGTGACTGGAGTATGGGTAGCTGCCCCCAATATGGTGACTGGAGTATGGGTAGCTGTCCCCCAATATGGTGACTGGAGTATGGGTAGCTGTCCCCCAATATGGTGACTGGAGTATGGGTAGCTGTCCCCCAATATGGTGACTGGAGTATGGGTAGCTGTCCCCCAGTATGGTGACTGGAGTATGGGTAGCTGTAGCCCAATATGGTGACTGGAGTATGGGTAGCTGCAACCCAATATGGTGACTGGAGTATGGGTAGCTGTAGGCCAATATGGTGACTGGAGTATGGGTAGCTGTCCCCCAATATGGTGACTGGAGTATGGGTAGCTGCAGGCCAATATGGTGACTGGAGTATGGGTAGCTGTCCCCCAATATGGTGACTGGAGTATGGGTAGCTGTCCCCCAGTATGGTGACTGGAGTATGGGTAGCCGGTCCCCCGTATGGTGACTGGAGTATGGGTAGCTGTCCCCCAATATGGTGCTTGGAGTATGGGTAGCTGTCCCCCAGTATGGTGACTGGAGTATGGGTAGCTGTAGGCCAATATGGTGACTGGAGTATGGGTAGCTGTCCCCCAATATGGTGACTGGAGTATGGGTAGCTGCAGGCCAATATGGTGACTGGAGTATGGGTAGCTGTCCCCCAATATGGTGACTGGAGTATGGGTAGCTGTCCCCCAGTATGGTGACTGGAGTATGGGTAGCTGTCCCCCAATATGGTGACTGGAGTATGGGTAGCTGTCCCCAATATGGTGACTGGAGTATGGGTAGCTGTCCCCCAATATGGTGACTGGAGTATGGGTAGCTGTAGGCCAATATGGTGACTGGAGTATGGGTAGCTGTCCCCCAGTATGGTGACTGGAGTATGGGTAGCTGCAGGCCAATATGGTGACTGGAGTATGGGTAGCTGTCCCCCAATATGGTGACTGGAGTATGGGTAGCTGTCCCCCATATGGTGACTGGAGTATGGGTAGCTGTCCCCCAATATGGTGACTGGAGTATGGGTAGCTGTCCCCAATATGGTGACTGGAGTATGGGTAGCTGTCCCCCAATATGGTGACTGGAGTATGGGTAGCTGTAGGCCAATATGGTGACTGGAGTATGGGTAGCTGTCCCCCAATATGGTGACTGGAGTATGGGTAGCTGTCCCCCAATATGGTGACTGGAGTATGGGTAGCTGTCCCCCAATATGGTGACTGGAGTATGGGTAGCTGTCCCCCAATATGGTGACTGGAGTATGGGTAGCTGTCCCCCAATATGGTGACTGGAGTATGGGTAGCTGTAGGCCAATATGGTGACTGGAGTATGGGTAGCTGTCCCCCAGTATGGTGACTGGAGTATGGGTAGCTGCAGGCCAATATGGTGACTGGAGTATGGGTAGCTGTCCCCCAATATGGAGTGTACATGGTGACTGGAGTATGGGTAGCTGTCCCCCAATATGGTGACTGGAGTATGGGTAGCTGTCCCCAATATGGTGACTGGAGTATGGGTAGCTGTCCCCAATATGGTGACTGGAGTATGGGTAGCTGTCCCCCAATATGGTGACTGGAGTATGGGTAGCTGTAGGCCAATATGGTGACTGGAGTATGGGTAGCTGTCCCCCAGTATGGTGACTGGAGTATGGGTAGCTGCAGGCCAATATGGTGACTGGAGTATGGGTAGCTGTCCCCCAATATGGTGACTGGAGTATGGGTAGCTGTCCCCCAGTATGGTGACTGGAGTATGGGTAGCTGTCCCCCAATATGGTGACTGGAGTATGGGTAGCTGTCCCCCAATATGGTGACTGGAGTATGGGTAGCTGTCCCCCAATATGGTGACTGGAGTATGGGTAGCTGTAGGCCAATATGGTGACTGGAGTATGGGTAGCTGTCCCCCAGTATGGTGACTGGAGTATGGGTAGCTGTCCCCCAATATGGTGACTGGAGTATGGGTAGCTGTAGGCCAATATGGTGACTGGAGTATGGGTAGCTGTCCCCCAGTATGGTGACTGGAGTATGGGTAGCTGTCCCCAATATGGTGACTGGAGTATGGGTAGCTGTAGCCCAATATGGTGACTGGAGTATGGGTAGCTGTCCCCAATATGGTGACTGGAGTATGGGTAGCTGCAGGCCAATATGGTGACTGGAGTATGGGTAGCTGTCCCCCAATATGGTGACTGGAGTATGGGTAGCTGTCCCCCAATATGGTGACTGGAGTATGGGTAGCTGCCCCCAATATGGTGACTGGAGTATGGGTAGCTGTCCCCAATATGGTGACTGGAGTATGGGTAGCTGTCCCCCAATATGGTGACTGGAGTATGGGTAGCTGTAGGCCAATATGGTGACTGGAGTATGGGTAGCTGTCCCCCAATATGGTGACTGGAGTATGGGTAGCTGTCAGGCCAATATGGTGACTGGAGTATGGGTAGCTGTCCCCCAATATGGTGACTGGAGTATGGGTAGCTGTCCCCCAGTATGGTGACTGGAGTATGGGTAGCTGTCCCCCAATATGGTGACTGGAGTATGGGTAGCTGTCCCCCAATATGGTGACTGGAGTATGGGTAGCTGTCCCCCAATATGGTGACTGGAGTATGGGTAGCTGTAGGCCAATATGGTGACTGGAGTATGGGTAGCTGTCCCCCAGTATGGTGACTGGAGTATGGGTAGCTGTCCCCCAATATGGTGACTGGAGTATGGGTAGCTGTAGCCCAATATGGTGACTGGAGTATGGGTAGCTGTCCCCCAGTATGGTGACTGGAGTATGGGTAGCTGTCCCCCAGTATGGTGACTGGAGTATGGGTAGCTGTAGCCCAATATGGTGACTGGAGTATGGGTAGCTGTCCCCCAATATGGTGACTGGAGTATGGGTAGCTGCAGGCCAATATGGTGACTGGAGTATGGGTAGCTGTCCCCCAATATGGTGACTGGAGTATGGGTAGCTGTCCCCCAATATGGTGACTGGAGTATGGGTAGCTGCAGGCCAATATGGTGACTGGAGTATGGGTAGCTGTCCCCCAATATGGTGACTGGAGTATGGGTAGCTGTCCCCAATATGGTGACTGGAGTATGGGTAGCTGTCCCCCAATATGGTGACTGGAGTATGGGTAGCTGTCCCCCAGTATGGTGACTGGAGTATGGGTAGCTGTCCCCCAATATGGTGACTGGAGTATGGGTAGCTGTCCCCCAATATGGTGACTGGAGTATGGGTAGCTGTCCCCCAATATGGTGACTGGAGTATGGGTAGCTGTCCCCAATATGGTGACTGGAGTATGGGTAGCTGTCCCCCAATATGGTGACTGGAGTATGGGTAGCTGTCCCCCAATATGGTGACTGGAGTATGGGTAGCTGTAGGCCAATATGGTGACTGGAGTATGGGTAGCTGTCCCCCAGTATGGTGACTGGAGTATGGGTAGCTGTAGGCCAATATGGTGACTGGAGTATGGGTAGCTGTCCCCAATATGGTGACTGGAGTATGGGTAGCTGTAGGCCAATATGGTGACTGGAGTATGGGTAGCTGTCCCCCAATATGGTGACTGGAGTATGGGTAGCTGTCCCCCATATGGTGACTGGAGTATGGGTAGCTGTCCCCCAATATGGTGACTGGAGTATGGGTAGCTGCCCCCAATATGGTGACTGGAGTATGGGTAGCTGTCCCCCAATATGGTGACTGGAGTATGGGTAGCTGTCCCCCAATATGGTGACTGGAGTATGGGTAGCTGTCCCCCAATATGGTGACTGGAGTATGGGTAGCTGTCCCCCAATATGGTGACTGGAGTATGGGTAGCTGTCCCCCAATATGGTGACTGGAGTATGGGTAGCTGTAGGCCAATATGGTGACTGGAGTATGGGTAGCTGTCCCCCAGTATGGTGACTGGAGTATGGGTAGCTGTAGGCCAATATGGTGACTGGAGTATGGGTAGCTGTAGCCCAATATGGTGACTGGAGTATGGTAGCTGTCCCCAATATGGTGACTGGAGTATGGGTAGCTGTCCCCAATATGGTGACTGGAGTATGGGTAGCTGTCCCCCAATATGGTGACTGGAGTATGGGTAGCTGTCCCCCAATATGGTGACTGGAGTATGGGTAGCTGCAGCCCAATATGGTGACTGGAGTATGGGTAGCTGTAGGCCAATATGGTGACTGGAGTATGGGTAGCTGTCCCCCAATATGGTGACTGGAGTATGGGTAGCTGTCCCCCAATATGGTGACTGGAGTATGGGTAGCTGTCCCCCAATATGGTGACTGGAGTATGGGTAGCTGTCCCCCAATATGGTGACTGGAGTATGGGTAGCTGTAGGTTAATATGGTGACTGGAGTATGGGTAGCTGTCCCCCAGTATGGTGGCTGGAGTATGGGTAGCTGCAGGCCAATATGGTGACTGGAGTATGGGTAGCTGTCCCCCAATATGGTGACTGGAGTATGGGTAGCTGTCCCCCAATATGGTGACTGGAGTATGTGTAGCTGCAGGCCAATATGGTGACTGGAGTATGGGTAGCTGTCCCCCAGTATGGTGACTGGAGTATGGTAGCTGTCCCCCAGTATGGTGACTGGAGTATGGGTAGCTGTAGCCCAGTATGGTGACTGGAGTATGGGTAGCTGTAGCCCAATATGGTGACTGGAGTATGGGTAGCTGCAACCCAGTATGGTGACTGGAGTATGGGTAGCTGTAGGCCAATATGGTGACTGGAGTATGGGTAGCTGTCCCCCAATATGGTGACTGGAGTATGGGTAGCTGCAGGCCAATATGGTGACTGGAGTATGGGTAGCTGTCCCCCAATATGGTGACTGGAGTATGGGTAGCTGTCCCCCAGTATGGTGACTGGAGTATGGGTAGCTGTAGCCCAGTATGGTGACTGGAGTATGGGTAGCTGTAGCCCAATATGGTGACTGGAGTATGGGTAGCTGCCCCCAGTATGGTGACTGGAGTATGGGTAGCTGTAGGCCAATATGGTGACTGGAGTATGGTTAGCTGTCCCCCAATATGGTGACTGGAGTATGGGTAGCTGCAGGCCAATATGGTGACTGGAGTATGGGTAGCTGTCCCCCAATATGGTGACTGGAGTATGGGTAGCTGTCCCCCAGTATGGTGACTGGAGTATGGGTAGCTGTCCCCAATATGGTGACTGGAGTATGGGTAGCTGTCCCCAATATGGTGACTGGAGTATGGGCAGCTGTCCCCCAATATGGTGACTGGAGTATGGGTAGCTGTAGGCCAATATGGTGACTGGAGTATGGGTAGCTGTCCCCCAGTATGGTGACTGGAGTATGGGTAGCTGCAGGCCAATATGGTGACTGGAGTATGGGTAGCTGTCCCCCAATATGGTGACTGGAGTATGGGTAGCTGTCCCCCAGTATGGTGACTGGAGTATGGGTAGCTGTCCCCAATATGGTGACTGGAGTATGGGTAGCTGTCCCCCAGTATGGTGACTGGAGTATGGGTAGCTGTCCCCAATATGGTGACTGGAGTATGGGTAGCTGTCCCCCAATATGGTGACTGGAGTATGGGTAGCTGCAGGCCAATATGGTGACTGGAGTATGGGTAGCTGTCCCCCAGTATGGTGACTGGAGTATGGGTAGCTGTCCCCCAGTATGGTGACTGGAGTATGGGTAGCTGTAGCCCAATATGGTGAATGGAGTATGGGTAGCTGTCCCCCAATATGGTGACTGGAGTATGGGTAGCTGTCCCCCAATATGGTGACTGGAGTATGTGTAGCTGTAGGTTAATATGGTGACTGGAGTATGGGTAGCTGTCCCCCAGTATGGTGGCTGGAGTATGGGTAGCTGCAGGCCAATATGGTGACTGGAGTATGGGTAGCTGTCCCCCAATATGGTGACTGGAGTATGGGTAGCTGTCCCCCAATATGGTGACTGGAGTATGGGTAGCTGTCCCCCAATATGGTGACTGGAGTATGGGTAGCTGTCCCCCAGTATGGTGACTGGAGTATGGGTAGCTGTCCCCCAATATGGTGACTGGAGTATGTGTAGCTGTAGAATAATATGGTGACTGGAGTATGGGTAGCTGTCCTCCAGTATGGTGACTGGAGTATGGGTAGCTGTCCCCCAATATGGTGACTGGAGTATGGGTAGCTGTAGGCCAATATGGTGACTGGAGTATGGGTAGCTGTAGCCCAGTATTGTGACTGGAGTATGTGTAGCTGTAGACCAATATGGTGACTGGAGTATGGGTAGCTGTAGCCCAATATGGTGACTGGAGTATGTGTAGCTGTAGGCCAATATGGTGACTGGAGTATGGGTAGCTGTCCCCCAGTATGGTGACTGGAGTATGGGTAGCTGCAGAACAATATGGTGACTGGAGTATGGGTAGCTGTCCCCCAATATGGTGACTGGAGTATGGGTAGCTGCAGCCCAATATGGTGACTGGAGTATGGGTAGCTGTAGGCCAATATGGTGACTGGAGTATGGGTAGCTGTCCCCCAATATGGTGACTGGAGTATGGGTAGCTGTCCCCCAATATGGTGAATGGAGTATGGGTAGCTGTCCCCCAATATGGTGAATGGAGTATGGGCAGCTGTCCCCCAATATGGTGACTGGAGTATGTGTAGCTGTAGGTTAATATGGTGACTGGAGTATGGGTAGCTGTCCCCCAGTATGGTGGCTGGAGTATGGGTAGCTGCAGGCCAATATGGTGACTGGAGTATGGGTAGCTGTCCCCCAATATGGTGGCTGGAGTATGGGTAGCTGTCCCCCAATATGGTGACTGGAGTATGGGTAGCTGCAGGCCAATATGGTGACTGGAGTATGGGTAGCTGTCCCCCAGTATGGTGACTGGAGTATGGGTAGCTGTCCCCCAGTATGGTGACTGGAGTATGGGTAGCTGTAGCCCAGTATGGTGACTGGAGTATGGGTAGCTGTAGCCCAATATGGTGACTGGAGTATGGGTAGCTGCAACCCAGTATGGTGACTGGAGTATGGGTAGCTGTAGGCCAATATGGTGCCTGGAGTATGGTTAGCTGTCCCCCAATATGATGACTGGAGTATGGGTAGCTGCAGGCCAATATGGTGACTGGAGTATGGGTAGCTGTCCCCCAATATGGTGACTGGAGTATGGGTAGCTGTCCCCCAGTATGGTGACTGGAGTATGGGTAGCTGTAGCCCAGTATGGTGACTGGAGTATGGGTAGCTGTAGCCCAATATGGTGACTGGAGTATGGGTAGCTGCAACCCAGTATGGTAACTGGGGTATGGGTAGCTGTAGGCCAATATGGTGACTGGAGTATGGTTAGCTGTCCCCCAATATGATGACTGGAGTATGGGTAGCTGCAGGCCAATATGGTGACTGGAGTATGGGTAGCTGTCCCCCAATATGGTGACTGGAGTATGGGTAGCTGTCCCCCAGTATGGTGACTGGAGTATGGGTAGCTGTCCCCCAATATGGTGACTGGAGTATGGGTAGCTGCAGCCCCAATATGGTGACTGGAGTATGGGTTGCTGCAGGCCAATATGGTGACTGGAGTATGGGTAGCTGCCCCCAGTATGGTGACTGGAGTATGGGAGCTGTAGGCCAATATGGTGACTGGAGTATGGGTAGCTGTCCCCCAATATGGTGACTGGAGTATGGGTAGCTGTCCCCCAGTATGGTGACTGGAGTATGGGTAGCTGCAGGCCAATATGGTGACTGGAGTATGGGTAGCTGTCCCCCAATATGGTGACTGGAGTATGGGTAGCTGTCCCCCAATATGGTGACTGGAGTATGGGTAGCTGTCCCCCAGTATGGTGACTGGAGTATGGGTAGCTGTCCCCCAATATGGTGACTGGAGTATGGGTAGCTGTCCCCCAATATGGTGACTGGAGTATGGGTAGCTGTCCCCCAATATGGTGACTGGAGTATGGGTAGCTGTAGTCCAATATGGTGACTGGAGTATGGGTAGCTGTCCCCCAGTATGGTGCTGGAGTATGGGTAGCTGCAGGCCAATATGGTGACTGGAGTATGGGTAGCTGTCCCCCAATATGGTGACTGGAGTATGGGTAGCTGTCCCCCAATATGGTGACTGGAGTATGTGTAGCTGCAGGCCAATATGGTGACTGGAGTATGGGTAGCTGTCCCCCAGTATGGTGACTGGAGTATGGGTAGCTGTCCCCCAGTATGGTGACTGGAGTATGGGTAGCTGTAGCCCAATATGGTGACTGGAGTATGGGTAGCTGCCCCCAATATGGTGACTGGAGTATGGGTAGCTGTCCCCCAATATGGTGACTGGATTGTGGGTAGCTGTCCCCCAATATGGTGACTGGAGTATGTGTAGCTGTAGGTTAATATGGTGACTGGAGTATGGGTAGCTGTCCCCCAGTATGGTGGCTGGAGTATGGGTAGCTGCAGGCCAATATGGTGACTGGAGTATGGGTAGCTGTCCCCCAATATGGTGACTGGAGTATGGGTAGCTGTCCCCCAATATGGTGACTGGAGTATGGGTAGCTGCAGGCCAATATGGTGACTGGAGTATGGGTAGCTGTCCCCCAGTATGGTGACTGGAGTATGGGTAGCTGTCCCCCAGTATGGTGACTGGAGTATGTGTAGCTGTAGGTTAATATGGTGGCTGGAGTATGGGTAGCTGCAGGCCAATATGGTGACTGGAGTATGGGTAGCTGTCCCCCAATATGGTGACTGGAGTATGGGTAGCTGTCCCCCAATATGGTGACTGGAGTATGGGTAGCTGTCCCCCAATATGGTGACTGGAGTATGTGTAGCTGTAGGTAATATGGTGACTGGAGTATGGGTAGCTGTCCCCCAGTATGGTGGCTGGAGTATGTGGTAGCTGCAGGCCAATATGGTGACTGGAGTATGGGTAGCTGTCCCCCAATATGGTGACTGGAGTATGGGCAGCGGTCCCCCCAATTATGGGGACTGGCGTATGTGTAGCTGTAGATAATATGGTGACTGGAGTATGGGTAGCTGTCCCCCAGTATGGTGACCTGGAGTATGGGTAGCTGTCCCCCCAATCTGGTGAGTGGAGTAAGGGTAGCTGTAGGCCAATTGGTGACCTGCATATGGGTAGCTGTAGCCCAGTATTGTGACTGGAGTATGTGTTAGCTGTAGACCAATATGGTGACAGGAGTATGGGTAGCTGTCGACAATATGGTGACTGGAGTATGTGTATCTGTAGGGCCAATAGGTGACTGGAGATGGGTAGCTGTCCCCCAGTATGGTGACTGGAGTATGGGTAGCTGCAGGAACAATATGGTGACTTGAGTATGGGTAGCTGTCCCCCCAATATGGTGACTGGAGTATGGGTAGCTTGCAGCCCCCAATATGGTGACTGCAGTTGGGTAGCTGTAGGCCAATATGGTGATGGAGTGATGGGTAGCTGTCCCCCCAGTATGGTGACTGGAGTATGTGTAGCTGTCCCCAGTATGGTGACTGGAGTGTGGGTAGCTGCAGCCCAATATGGTGACTGCAGTATGGGTAGCTGTAGGCCAATATGGTGACTGGAGTATGGGTAGCTGTAGCCAAATATGGTGGATTTGAGTAATATCTGTAGGCCAATATGGTGACTGGAGTATGGGCAGCTGTCCCCCAGTATGGTGACTGGAGTATGGGTAGCTGACCCCAAAATGGTGACTGGAGTATGGGTAGCTGTCCCCCAGTATGGTGACTGGAATGTGGGTAGCTGTCCCCCAATAAGGTGACTGGAGTATGGGTAGATGTAGGCCAATATGGTGTCTGGAGTATGGTTAGCTGTCCCCCAATATGATGACTGGAGTATGGGTAGCTGTAGGCCAATATGGTGACTGGAGTATGGGTGTAGCTGTCCCCCAGTATGGTGACTGGAGTATGGGTAGCTACAGGCCAATATGGCGACTGGAGTATGGGTAGCTGTCCCCCAATATGGTGACTGGAGTATGGGTAGCTGTCCCCCCAGTATGGTGACTGGAGTATGGGTAGACTGTAGCACAATATGGTGAATGGAGTATGGGTAGCTGTCCCCCAATATGGTGCAATGGAGTATGGGCAGCTGTCCCCCAATATGGTGACTGGAGTATGTGTAGCTGTAGGTTTAATATGGTGACTGGAGTATGGGTAGCTGTCCCCCACATATGATGACTGGAGTATGGGTAGCTGTAGGCCAATATGGTGACTGGAGTATGGGGTAGCTGTCCCCCAGTATGGTGACTGGAGTATGGGTAGCTACAGGCCAATATGGCGACTGGAGTATGGGTAGCTGTCCCCCAACATGGTGACTGGAGTATGGGTAGCTGTCCCCCAGTATGGTGACTGGAGTATGGGTAGCTGTAGCACAATATGGTGAATGGAGTATGGGTAGCTGTCCCCCAATATGGTGAATGGAGTATGGGCAGCTGTCCCCCAATATGGTGACTGGAGTATGTGTAGCTGTAGGTTAATATGGTGACTGGAGTATGGGTAGCTGTCCCCCAGTATGGTGGCTGGAGTATGGGTAGCTGCAGGCCAATATGGTGACTGGAGTATGGGTAGCTGTCCCCCAATATGGTGGCTGGAGTATGTGTAGCTGTCCCCCAATATGGTGACTGGAGTATGGGTAGCTGTCCCCCAGTATGGTGACTGGAGTATGGGTAGCTGTCCCCCAATATGGTGAATGGAGTATGGGCAGCTGTCCCCCAATATGGTGACTGGAGTATGTGTAGCTGTAGGTTAATATGGTGACTGGAGTATGGGTAGCTGTCCCCCAGTATGGTGGCTGGAGTATGGGTAGCTGCAGGCCAATATGGTGACTGGAGTATGGGTAGCTGTCCCCCAATATGGTGGCTGGAGTATGTGTAGCTGTCCCCCAATATGGTGACTGGAGTATGGGTAGCTGTCCCCCAGTATGGTGACTGGAGTATGGGTAGCTGTCCCCCAATATGGTGAATGGAGTATGGGTAGCTGTCCCCCAATATGGTGACTGGAGTATGGGCAGCTGTCCCCCAATATGGTGACTGGAGTATGTGTAGCTGTAGAATAATATGGTGACTGGAGTATGGGTAGCTGTCCCCCAGTATGGTGACTGGAGTATGGGTAGCTGTCCTCCAATATGGTGAGTGGAGTATGGGTAGCTGTAGGCCAATATGGTGACTGGATTATGTGTAGCTGTAGCCCAGTATTGTGACTGGAGTATGTGTAGCTGTAGACCAATATGGTGACAGGAGTATGGGTAGCTGTAGCACAATATGGTGACTGGAGTATGTGTATCTGTAGGCCAATATGGTGACTGGAGTATGGGTAGCTGTCCCCCAGTATGGTGACTGGAGTATGGGTAGCTGTAGCCCCAATTTGGTGACTGGAGTAATGGGTTGCTGCAGGCCAATATGGTGACTGGAGTATGGGTAGCTGTCCCCCAGTATGGTGGCTGGAGTATGGGTAGCTGCATGCCAATATGGTGACTGGAGTATGGGTAGCTGTCCCCCAATATGGTGGCTGGAGTATGGGTAGCTGCAGGCCAATATGGCAACTGGAGTATGGGTAGCTGTCCCCCAGTATGGTGACTGGAGTATGGGTAGCTGTCCCCCAATATGGTGAATGGAGTATGGGTAGCTGTCCCCCAATATGGTGACTGGAGTATGGGCAGCTGTCCCCCAATATGGTGACTGGAGTATGTGTAGCTGTAGGTTAATATAGTGACTGGAGTATGGGTAGCTGTCCCCCAATATGGTGACTGCAGTATGGGTAGCTGTAGGCCAATATGGTGACTGGAGTATGGGTAGCTGTAGCCCACTATGGTGACTGGAGTATGTGTATCTGTAGGCCAATATGGTGACTGGAGTATGGGTAGCTGTCCCCCAGTATGGTGACTGGAGTATGGGTAGCTGCAGGCCAATATGGCGACTGGAGTATGGGTAGCTGTCCCACAATATGGTGACTGGAGTATGGGTAGCTGTCCCCCAGTATGGTGACTGGAGTATGGGTAGCTGTCCCCCCAATATGGTGAATGAAGTATGGGTAGCTGTCCCCCAATATGGTGAATGGAGTATGGGCAGCTGTCCCCCAATATGGTGACTGGAGTATGGGTAGCTGCAGCCCAAATATGGTGACTGGAGTATGGGTTGCTGCAGGCCAATATGGTGACTGGAGTATGGGTAGCTGTCCCCCTTATGGTGACTGGAGTATTGGTAGCTGTCCCCCAGTATGGTGACTGGAGTATGGGTAGCTGTAGCCCAGTATGGTGACTGGAGTATGGGTAGCTGTAGCCCAATATGATGACTGGAGTATGGGTAGCTGCAATCCAGTATGGTAACTGGGGTATGGGTAGCTGTAGGCCAATATGGTGTCTGGAGTATAGTTAGCTGTCCCCCAATATGATGACTGGAGTATGGGTAGCTGCAGGCCAATATGGTGACTGGAGTATGGGTAGCTGTCCCCCAATATGGTGACTGGAGTATGGGTAGCTGTCCCCCAGTATGGTGACTGGAGTATGGGTAGCTGTCCCCCAATATGGTGAATGGAGTATGGGTAGCTGTCCCCCAATATGGTGAATGGAGTATGGGTAGCTGTCCCCCAATATGGTGACTGGAGTATGTGTAGCTGTAGGTTAATATGGTGACTGGAGTATGGGTAGCTGTCCCCCAGTATGGTGGCTGGAGTATGGGTAGCTGCAGGCCAATATGGTGACTGGAGTATGGGTAGCTGTCCCCCAATATGGTGGCTGGAGTATGGGCAGCTGTCCCCCAATATGGTGACTGGAGTATGTGTAGCTGCAGGCCAATATGGTGACTGGAGTATGGGTAGCTGTCCCCCAGTATGGTGACTGGAGTATTGGTAGCTGTAGCCCAATATGATGACTGGAGTATGGGTAGCTGCAACCCAGTATGGTAACTGGGGTATGGGTAGCTGTAGGCCAATATGGTGTCTGGAGTATGGTTAGCTGTCCCCCAATATGATGACTGGAGTATGGGTAGCTGCAGGCCAATATGGTGACTGGAGTATGGGTAGCAGTCCCCCAATATGGTGACTGGAGTATGGGTAGCTGTCCCCCAGTATGGTGACTGGAGTATGGGTAGCTGTAGCCCAGTATGGTGACTGGAGTATGGGTAGCTGTAGCCCAATATGATGACTGGAGTATGGGTAGCTGCAACCCAGTATGGTAACTGGGGTATGGGTGGCTGTAGGCCAATATGGTGTCTGGACTATGGTTAGCTGTCCCCCAATATGATGACTGGAGTATGGGTAGCTGCAGGCCAATATGGTGACTGGAGTATGGGTAGCTGTCCCCCAATATGGTGACTGGAGTATGGGTAGCTGTCCCCCAGTATGGTGACTGGAGTATGGGGTAGCTGTCCCCCAATATGGTGAATGGAGTATGGGTAGCTGTCCCCTAATATGGTGAATGGAGTATGGGCAGCTGTCCCCCAATATGGTGACTGGAGTATGTGTAGCTGTAGGTTAATATGGTGACTGGAGTATGGGTAGCTGTCCCCCAGTATGGTGGCTGGAGTATGGGTAGCTGCAGGCCAATATGGTGACTGGAGTATGGGTAGCTGTCCCCCAATATGGTGACTGGAGTATGGGTAGCTGTCCCCCAGTATGGTGACTGGAGTATGGGTAGCTGTCCCCCAATATGGTGAATGGAGTATGGGTAGCTGTCCCCCAATATGGTGAATGGAGTATGGGCAGCTGTCCCCCAATATGGTGACTGGAGTATGTGTAGCTGTAGGTTAATATGGTGACTGGAGTATGGGTAGCTGTCCCCCAGTATGGTGGCTGGAGTATGGGTAGCTGCAGGCCAATATGGTGACTGGAGTATGGGTAGCTGTCCCCCAATATGGTGGCTGGAGTATGGGCAGCTGTTCCCCAATATGGTGACTGGAGTATGTGTAGCTGCAGGCCAATATGGTGACTGGAGTATGGGTAGCTGTCCCCCAGTATGGTGACTGGAGTAAGGGTAGCTGTCCCCCAGTATGGTGACTGGAGTATGTGTAGCTGTAGGTTAATATGGTGACTGGAGTATGGGTAGCTGTCCCCAAGTATGGTGGCTGGAGTATGGGTAGCTGCAGGCCAATATGGTGACTGGAGTATGGGTAGCTGTCCCCCAATATGGTGACTGGATTGTGGGTAGCTGTCCCCCAATATGGTGACTGGAGTATGGGTAGCTGCAGGCCAATATGGCGACTGGAGTATGGGTAGCTGTCCCCCAGTATGGTGACTGGAGTAAGGGTAGCTGTCCCCCAGTATGGTGACTGGAGTATGGGTAGCTGTAGCCCAATATGGTGAATGG
This sequence comes from Oncorhynchus kisutch, assembly GCF_002021735.2. Taxonomy (NCBI): domain Eukaryota; kingdom Metazoa; phylum Chordata; class Actinopteri; order Salmoniformes; family Salmonidae; genus Oncorhynchus; species Oncorhynchus kisutch. The sequence goes on from NW_022263636.1 coordinate 24,078, forward strand.
AGTATGGGTGGCTGTCCCCCAATATGGTGAATGGAGTATGGGCAGCTGTCCCCCAATATGGTGACTGGAGTATGTGTAGCTGTAGGTTAATATGGTGACTGGAGTATGGGTAGCTGTCCCCCAGTATGGTGGCTGGAGTATGGGTAGCTGCAGGCCAATATGGTGACTGGAGTATGGGTAGCTGTCCCCCAATATGGTGGCTGGAGTATGGGCAGCTGTCCCCCAATATGGTGACTGTAGTATGTGTAGCTGTCCCCCAATATGGTGACTGGAGTATGGGTAGCTGTCCCCCAGTATGGTGACTGGAGTATGGGTAGCTGTCCCCCAATATGGTGAATGGAGTATGGGTAGCTGTCCCCCAATATGGTGACTGGAATTATGGGCAGCTGTCCCCCAATATGGTGACTGGAGTATGTGTAGCTGTAGAATAATATGGTGACTGGAGTATGGGTAGCTGTCCTCCAGTATGGTGACTGGAGTATGGGTAGCTGTCCCCCAATATGGTGAGGGGAGTAAGGGTAGCTGTAGGCCAATATGGTGACTGCATTATGGGTAGCTGTAGCCCAGTATTGTGACTGGAGTATGTGTAGCTGTAGACCAATATGGTGACAGGAGTATGGGTAGCTGTAGCACAATATGGTGACTGGAGTATGTGTATCTGTAGGCCAATATGGTGACTGGAGTATGGGTAGCTGTCCCCCAGTATGGTGACTGGAGTATGGGTAGCTGCAGAACAATATGGTGACTTGAGTATGGGTAGCTGTCCCCCAATATGGTGACTGGAGTATGGGTATCTGCAGCCCAATATGCTGACTGCAGTATGGGTAGCTGTAGGCCAATATGGTGACTGGAGTATGGGCAGCTGTCCCCCAATATGGTGACTGGAGTATGGGTAGCTGTCCCCCAATATGGTGAATGGAGTATGGGTAGCTGTCCCCCAATATGGTGAATGGAGTATGGGCAGCTGTCCCCCAATATGGTGACTGGAGTATGTGTAGCTGTAGGTTAATATGGTGACTGGAGTATGGGTAGCTGTCCCCCAGTATGGTGGCTGGAGTATGGGTAGCTGCAGGCCAATATGGTGACTGGAGTATGGGTAGCTGTCCTCCAATATGGTGGCTGGAGTATGGGCAGCTGTCCCCCAATATGGTGAGGGGAGTAAGGGTAGCTGTAGGCCAATATGGTGACTGCATTATGGGTAGCTGTAGCCCAGTATTGTGACTGGAGTATGTGTAGCTGTAGACCAATATGGTGACAGGAGTATGGGTAGCTGTAGCACAATATGGTGACTGGAGTATGTGTATCTGTAGGCCAATATGGTGACTGGAGTATGGGTAGCTGTCCCCCAGTATGGTGACTGGAGTATGGGTAGCTGCAGAACAATATGGTGACTTGAGTATGGGTAGCTGTCCCCCAATATGGTGACTGGAGTATGGGTATCTGCAGCCCAATATGCTGACTGCAGTATGGGTAGCTGTAGGCCAATATGGTGACTGGAGTATGGGCAGCTGTCCCCCAATATGGTGACTGGAGTATGGGTAGCTGTCCCCCAATATGGTGAATGGAGTATGGGTAGCTGTCCCCCAATATGGTGAATGGAGTATGGGCAGCTGTCCCCCAATATGGTGACTGGAGTATGTGTAGCTGTAGGTTAATATGGTGACTGGAGTATGGGTAGCTGTCCCCCAGTATGGTGGCTGGAGTATGGGTAGCTGCAGGCCAATATGGTGACTGGAGTATGGGTAGCTGTCCTCCAATATGGTGGCTGGAGTATGGGCAGCTGTCCCCAATATGGTGACTGGAGTATGTGTAGCTGCAGGCCAATATGGTGACTGGAGTATGGGTAGCTGTCCCCCAGTATGGTGACTGGAGTATTGGTAGCTGTCCCCCAGTATGGTGACTGGAGAATGGGTAGCTGTAGCCCAGTATGGTGACTGGAGTATGGGTAGCTGTAGCCCAATATGATGACTGGAGTATGGGTAGCTGCAACCCAGTATGGTAACTGGGGTATGGGTAGCTGTAGGCCAATATGGTGTCTGGAGTATGGTTAGCTGTCCCCCAATATGATGACTGGAGTATGGGTAGCTGCAGGCCAATATGGTGACTGGAGTATGGGTAGCAGTCCCCCAATATGGTGACTGGAGTATGGGTAGCTGTCCCCCAGTATGGTGACTGGAGTATGGGTAGCTGTAGCCCAGTATGGTGACTGGAGTATGGGTAGCTGTAGCCCAATATGATGACTGGAGTATGGGTAGCTGCAACCCAGTATGGTAACTGGGGTATGGGTGGCTGTAGGCCAATATGGTGTCTGGACTATGGTTAGCTGTCCCCCAATATGATGACTGGAGTATGGGTAGCTGCAGGCCAATATGGTGACTGGAGTATGGGTAGCTGTCCCCCAATATGGTGACTGGAGTATGGGTAGCTGTCCCCCAGTATGGTGACTGGAGTATGGGTAGCTGTCCCCCAATATGGTGAATGGAGTATGGGTAGCTGTCCCCTAATATGGTGAATGGAGTATGGGCAGCTGTCCCCCAATATGGTGACTGGAGTATGTGTAGCTGTAGGTTAATATGGTGACTGGAGTATGGGTAGCTGTCCCCCAGTATGGTGGCTGGAGTATGGGTAGCTGCAGGCCAATATGGTGACTGGAGTATGGGTAGCTGTCCCCCAATATGGTGACTGGAGTATGGGTAGCTGTCCCCCAGTATGGTGACTGGAGTATGGGTAGCTGTCCCCCAATATGGTGAATGGAGTATGGGTAGCTGTCCCCCAGTATGGTGACTTGAGTATGGGTAGCTGTTCCCCAGTATGGTGACTGGATTGTGGGTAGCTGTCCCCCAATATGGTGACTGGAGTATGGGTAGCTGCAGGCCAATATGGCGACTGGAGTATGGGTAGCTGTCCCCCAGTATGGTGACTGGAGTAAGGGTAGCTGTCCCCCAGTATGGTGACTGGAGTATGGGTAGCTGTAGCCCAATATGGTGAATGGAGTATGGGTGGCTGTCCCCCAATATGGTGAATGGAGTATGGGCAGCTGTCCCCCAATATGGTGACTGGAGTATGTGTAGCTGTAGGTTAATATGGTGACTGGAGTATGGGTAGCTGTCCCCCAGTATGGTGGCTGGAGTATGGGTAGCTGCAGGCCAATATGGTGACTGGAGTATGGGTAGCTGTCCCCCAATATGGTGGCTGGAGTATGGGCAGCTGTCCCCCAATATGGTGACTGTAGTATGTGTAGCTGTCCCCCAATATGGTGACTGGAGTATGGGTAGCTGTCCCCCAGTATGGTGACTGGAGTATGGGTAGCTGTCCCCCAATATGGTGAATGGAGTATAGGTAGCTGTCCCCCAATATGGTGACTGGAATTATGGGCAGCTGTCCCCCAATATGGTGACTGGAGTATGTGTAGCTGTAGAATAATATGGTGACTGGAGTATGGGTAGCTGTCCTCCAGTATGGTGACTGGAGTATGGGTAGCTGTCCCCCAATATGGTGAGGGGAGTAAGGGTAGCTGTAGGCCAATATGGTGACTGCATTATGGGTAGCTGTAGCCCAGTATTGTGACTGGAGTATGTGTAGCTGTAGACCAATATGGTGACAGGAGTATGGGTAGCTGTAGCACAATATGGTGACTGGAGTATGTGTATCTGTAGGCCAATATGGTGACTGGAGTATGGGTAGCTGTCCCCCAGTATGGTGACTGGAGTATGGGTAGCTGCAGAACAATATGGTGACTTGAGTATGGGTAGCTGTCCCCCAATATGGTGACTGGAGTATGGGTATCTGCAGCCCAATATGCTGACTGCAGTATGGGTAGCTGTAGGCCAATATGGTGACTGGAGTATGGGCAGCTGTCCCCCAATATGGTGACTGGAGTATGGGTAGCTGTCCCCCAATATGGTGAATGGAGTATGGGTAGCTGTCCCCCAATATGGTGAATGGAGTATGGGCAGCTGTCCCCCAATATGGTGACTGGAGTATGTGTAGCTGTAGGTTAATATGGTGACTGGAGTATGGGTAGCTGTCCCCCAGTATGGTGGCTGGAGTATGGGTAGCTGCAGGCCAATATGGTGACTGGAGTATGGGTAGCTGTCCCCCAATATGGTGGCTGGAGTATGGGCAGCTGTCCCCCAATATGGTGACTGGAGTATGTGTAGCTGCAGGCCAATATGGTGACTGGAGTATGGGTAGCTGTCCCCCAGTATGGTGACTGGAGTATTGGTAGCTGTCCCCCAGTATGGTGACTGGAGAATGGGTAGCTGTAGCCCAGTATGGTGACTGGAGTATGGGTAGCTGTAGCCCAATATGATGACTGGAGTATGGGTAGCTGCAACCCAGTATGGTAACTGGGGTATGGGTAGCTGTAGGCCAATATGGTGTCTGGAGTATGGTTAGCTGTCCCCCAATATGATGACTGGAGTATGGGTAGCTGCAGGCCAATATGGTGACTGGAGTATGGGTAGCAGTCCCCCAATATGGTGACTGGAGTATGGGTAGCTGTCCCCCAGTATGGTGACTGGAGTATGGGTAGCTGTAGCCCAGTATGGTGACTGGAGTATGGGTAGCTGTAGCCCAATATGATGACTGGAGTATGGGTAGCTGCAACCCAGTATGGTAACTGGGGTATGGGTGGCTGTAGGCCAATATGGTGTCTGGACTATGGTTAGCTGTCCCCCAATATGATGACTGGAGTATGGGTAGCTGCAGGCCAATATGGTGACTGGAGTATGGGTAGCTGTCCCCCAATATGGTGACTGGAGTATGGGTAGCTGTCCCCCAGTATGGTGACTGGAGTATGGGTAGCTGTCCCCCAATATGGTGAATGGAGTATGGGTAGCTGTCCCCTAATATGGTGAATGGAGTATGGGCAGCTGTCCCCCAATATGGTGACTGGAGTTGGTGTAGCTGTAGGTTAATATGGTGACTGGAGTATGGGTAGCTGTCCCCCAGTATGGTGGCTGGAGTATGGGTAGCTGCAGGCCAATATGGTGACTGGAGTATGGGTAGCTGTCCCCCAATATGGTGACTGGAGTATGGGTAGCTGTCCCCCAGTATGGTGACTGGAGTATGGGTAGCTGTCCCCCAATATGGTGAATGGAGTATGGGTAGCTGTCCCCCAATATGGTGAATGGAGTATGGGCAGCTGTCCCCCAATATGGTGACTGGAGTATGTGTAGCTGTAGGTTAATATGGTGACTAGAGTATGGGTAGCTGTCCCCCAGTATGGTGGCTGGAGTATGGGTAGCTGCAGGCCAATATGGTGACTGGAGTATGGGTAGCTGTCCCCCAATATGGTGGCTGGAGTATGGGCAGCTGTTCCCCAATATGGTGACTGGAGTATGTGTAGCTGCAGGCCAATATGGTGACTGGAGTATGGGTAGCTGTCCCCCAGTATGGTGACTGGAGTACGGGTAGCTGTCCCCCAGTATGGTGACTGGAGTATGTGTAGCTGTAGGTTAATATGGTGACTGGAGTATGGGTAGCTGTCCCCAAGTATGGTGGCTGGAGTATGGGTAGCTGCAGGCCAATATGGTGACTGGAGTATGGGTAGCTGTCCCCCAATATGGTGACTGGATTGTGGGTAGCTGTCCCCCAATATGGTGACTGGAGTATGGGTAGCTGCAGGCCAATATGGCGACTGGAGTATGGGTAGCTGTCCCCCAGTATGGTGACTGGAGTAAGGGTAGCTGTCCCCCAGTATGGTGACTGGAGTATGGGTAGCTGTAGCCCAATATGGTGAATGGAGTATGGGTGGCTGTCCCCCAATATGGTGAATGGAGTATGGGCAGCTGTCCCCCAATATGGTGACTGGAGTATGTGTAGCTGTAGGTTAATATGGTGACTGGAGTATGGGTAGCTGTCCCCCAGTATGGTGGCTGGAGTATGGGTAGCTGCAGGCCAATATGGTGACTGGAGTATGGGTAGCTGTCCCCCAATATGGTGGCTGGAGTATGGGCAGCTGTCCCCCAATATGGTGACTGGAGTATGTGTAGCTGCAGGCCAATATGGTGACTGGAGTATGGGTAGCTGTCCCCCAGTATGGTGACTGGAGTAAGGGTAGCTGTCCCCCAGTATGGTGACTGGAGTATGTGTAGCTGTAGGTTAATATGGTGACTGGAGTATGGGTAGCTGTCGCACAATATGGTGACTGGAGTATGTGCATCTGTAGGCCAATATGGTGACTGGAGTATGGGTAGCTGTCCCCCAGTATGGTGACTGGAGTATGGGTAGCTGCAGAACAATATGGTGACTTGAGTATGGGTAGCTGTCCCCCAATATGGTGACTGGAGTATGGGTAGCTGCAGCCCAATATGGTGACTGCAGTATGGGTAGCTGTAGGCCAATATGGTGACTGGAGTATGGGTAGCTGTCCCCCAGTATGGTGACTGGAGTATGTGTAGCTGTCCCCAGTATGGTGACTGGAGTGTGGGTAGCTGCAGCCCAATATGGTGACTGCAGTATGGGTAGCTGTAGGCCAATATGGTGACTGGAGTATGGGTAGCTGTAGCCCAATATGGTGATTTGAGTAATATCTGTAGGCCAATATGGTGACTGGAGTATGGGTAGCTGTCCCCCAGTATGGTGACTGGAGTATGGGTAGCTGACCCCAAAAATGGTGACTGGAGTATGGGTAGCTGTCCCCCAGTATGGTGACTGGAATGTGGGTAGCTGTCCCCCAATAAGGTGACTGGAGTATGGGGTAGCTGCAGGCCAATATGGCGACTGGAGTATGGGTAGCTGTCCCCCAGTATGGTGACTGGAGTAAGGGTAGCTGTCCCCCAGTATGGTGACTGGAGTATGGGTAGCTGCAGCCCCAATATGGTGACTGGAGTATGGGTTGCTGCAGGCCAATATGGTGACTGGAGTATGGGTAGCTGTCCCCCAGTATGGTGACTGGAGTATTGGTAGCTGTCCCCCAGTATGGTGACTGGAGTATGGGTAGCTGTAGCCCAGTTCTGTGACTGGAGTATGGGTAGCTGTAGCCCAATATGGTGACTGGAGTATGGCTAGCTGCAACCCAGTATTGTAACTGGGGTATGGGTAGCTGTAGGCCAATATGGTGTCTGGAGTATGGTTAGCTGTCCCCCAATATGATGACTGGAGTATGGGTAGCTGTAGGCCAATATGGTGACTGGAGTATGGGTAGCTGTCCCCCAGTATGGTGACTGGAGTATGGGTAGCTACAGGCCAATATGGCGACTGGAGTATGGGTAGCTGTCCCCCAATATGGTGACTGGAGTATGTGTAGCTGTAGGTTAATATGGTGACTGGAGTATGGGTAGCTGTCCCCCAGTATGGTGGCTGGAGTATGTGTAGCTGTCCCCCAATATGGTGACTGGAGTATGGGTAGCTGTCCCCCAGTATGGTGACTGGAGTATGGGTAGCTGTCCCCCAATATGGTGAATGGAGTATGGGTAGCTGTCCCCCAATATGGTGAATGGAGTATGGGCAGCTGTCCCCCAATATGGTGACTGGAGTATGTGTAGCTGTAGGTTAATATGGTGACTGGAGTATGGGTAGCTGTCCCCCAGTATGGTGGCTGGAGTATGGGTAGCTGCAGGCCAATATGGTGACTGGAGTATGGGTAGCTGTCCCCCAATATGGTGGCTGGAGTATGTGTAGCTGTCCCCCAATATGGTGACTGGAGTATGGGTAGCTGTCCCCCAGTATGGTGACTGGAGTATGGGTAGCTGTCCCCCAATATGGTGAATGGAGTATGGGTAGCTGTCCCCCAATATGGTGACTGGAGTATGGGCAGCTGTCCCCCAATATGGTGACTGGAGTATGTGTAGCTGTAGAATAATATGGTGACTGGAGTATGGGTAGCTGTCCCCCAGTATGGTGACTGGAGTATGGGTAGCTGTCCCCCAATATGGTGAGTGGAGTATGGGTAGCTGTAGGCCAATATGGTGACTGGATTATGTGTAGCTGTAGCCCAGTATTGTGACTGGAGTATGTGTAGCTGTAGACCAATATGGTGACAGGAGTATGGGTAGCTGTAGCACAATATGGTGACTGGAGTATGTGTATCTGTAGGCCAATATGGTGACTGGAGTATGGGTAGCTGTCCCCCAGTATGGTGACTGGAGTATGGGTAGCTGTAGCCCCAATTTGGTGACTGGAGTATGTGTTGCTGCAGGCCAATATGGTGACTGGAGTATGGGTAGCTGTCCCCCAGTATGGTGGCTGGAGTATGGGTAGCTGCATGCCAATATGGTGACTGGAGTATGGGTAGCTGTCCCCCAATATGGTGGCTGGAGTATGGGTAGCTGCAGGCCAATATGGCAACTGGAGTATGGGTAGCTGTCCCCCAGTATGGTGACTGGAGTATGGGTAGCTGTCCCCCAATATGGTGAATGGAGTATGGGTAGCTGTCCCCCAATATGGTGACTGGAGTATGGGCAGCTGTCCCCCAATATGGTGACTGGAGTATGTGTAGCTGTAGGTTAATATAGTGACTGGAGTATGGGTAGCTATCCCCCAGTATGGTGACTGCAGTATGGGTAGCTGTAGGCCAATATGGTGACTGGAGTATGGGTAGCTGTAGCCCACTATGGTGACTGGAGTATGGGTAGCTGTAGGCCAATATGGCGACTGGAGTATGGGTAGCTGTCCCACAATATGGTGACTGGAGTATGGGTAGCTGTCCCCCAGTATGGTGACTGGAGTATGGGTAGCTGTCCCCCAATATGGTGAATGAAGTATGGGTAGCTGTCCCCCAATATGGTGAATGGAGTATGGGCAGCTGTCCCCCAATATGGTGACTGGAGTATGGGTAGCTGCAGCCCCAATATGGTGACTGGAGTATGGGTTGCTGCAGGCCAATATGGTGACTGGAGTATGGGTAGCTGTCCCCCTTATGGTGACTGGAGTATTGGTAGCTGTCCCCCAGTATGGTGACTGGAGTATGGGTAGCTGTAGCCCAGTATGGTGACTGGAGTATGGGTAGCTGTAGCCCAATATGATGACTGGAGTATGGGTAGCTGCAATCCAGTATGGTAACTGGGGTATGGGTAGCTGTAGGCCAATATGGTGTCTGGAGTATAGTTAGCTGTCCCCCAATATGATGACTGGAGTATGGGTAGCTGCAGGCCAATATGGTGACTGGAGTATGGGTAGCTGTCCCCCAATATGGTGACTGGAGTATGGGTAGCTGTCCCCCAGTATGGTGACTGGAGTATGGGTAGCTGTCCCCCAATATGGTGAATGGAGTATGGGTAGCTGTCCCCCAATATGGTGAATGGAGTATGGGCAGCTGTCCCCCAATATGGTGACTGGAGTATGTGTAGCTGTAGGTTAATATGGTGACTGGAGTATGGGTAGCTGTCCCCCAGTATGGTGGCTGGAGTATGGGTAGCTGCAGGCCAATATGGTGACTGGAGTATGGGTAGCTGTCCCCCAATATGGTGGCTGGAGTATGGGCAGCTGCAGGCCAATATGGTGACTGGAGTATGGGTAGCTGTCCCCCAGTATGGTGACTGGAGTATTGGTAGCTGTCCCCCAGTATGGTGACTGGAGAATGGGTAGCTGTAGCCCAGTATGGTGACTGGAGTATGGGTAGCTGTAGCCCAATATGATGACTGGAGTATGGGTGGCTGCAACCCAGTATGGTAACTGGGGTATGGGTAGCTGTAGGCCAATATGGTGTCTGGAGTATGGTTAGCTGTCCCCCAATATGATGACTGGAGTATGGGTAGCTGCAGGCCAATATGGTGACTGGAGTATGGGTAGCAGTCCCCCAATATGGTGACTGGAGTATGGGTAGCTGTCCCCCAGTATGGTGACTGGAGTATGGGTAGCTGCAACCCAGTATGGTAACTGGGGTATGGGTAGCTGTCCCCCAATATGGTGAATGGAGTATGGGTAGCTGTCCCCTAATATGGTGAATGGAGTATGGGCAGCTGTCCCCCAATATGGTGACTGGAGTATGTGTAGCTGTAGGTTAATATGGTGACTGGAGTATGGGTAGCTGTCCCCCAGTATGGTGGCTGGAGTATGGGTAGCTGCAGGCCAATATGGTGACTGGAGTATGGGTAGCTGTCCCCCAATATGGTGACTGGAGTATGGGTAGCTGTCCCCCAGTATGGTGACTGGAGTATGGGTAGCTGTCCCCCAATATGGTGAATGGAGTATGGGTAGCTGTCCCCCAATATGGTGAATGGAGTATGGGCAGCTGTCCCCCAATATGGTGACTGGAGTATGTGTAGCTGTAGGTTAATATGGTGACTGGAGTATGGGTAGCTGTCCCCCAGTATGGTGGCTGGAGTATGGGTAGCTGCAGGCCAATATGGTGACTGGAGTATGGGTAGCTGTCCCCCAATATGGTGGCTGGAGTATGGGCAGCTGTTCCCCAATATGGTGACTGGAGTATGTGTAGCTGCAGGCCAATATGGTGACTGGAGTATGGGTAGCTGTCCCCCAGTATGGTGACTGGAGTAAGGGTAGCTGTCCCCCAGTATGGTGACTGGAGTATGTGTAGCTGTAGGTTAATATGGTGACTGGAGTATGGGTAGCTGTCCCCAAGTATGGTGGCTGGAGTATGGGTAGCTGCAGGCCAATATGGTGACTGGAGTATGGGTAGCTGTCCCCCAATATGGTGACTGGATTGTGGGTAGCTGTCCCCCAATATGGTGACTGGAGTATGGGTAGCTGTAGCCCATTATGGTGAATGGAGTATGGGTAGCTGTAGCCCAATATGGTGAATGGAGTATGGGTGGCTGTCCCCCAATATGGTGAATGGAGTATGGGCAGCTGTCCCCCAATATGGTGACTGGAGTATGTGTAGCTGTAGGTTAATATGGTGACTGGAGTATGGGTAGCTGTCCCCCAGTATGGTGGCTGGAGTATGGGTAGCTGCAGGCCAATATGGTGACTGGAGTATGGGTAGCTGTCCCCCAATATGGTGGCTGGAGTATGGGCAGCTGTCCCCCAATATGGTGACTGTAGTATGTGTAGCTGTCCCCCAATATGGTGACTGGAGTATGGGTAGCTGTCCCCCAGTATGGTGACTGGAGTATGGGTAGCTGTCCCCCAATATGGTGAATGGAGTATGGGTAGCTGTCCCCCAATATGGTGACTGGAATTATGGGCAGCTGTCCCCCAATATGGTGACTGGAGTATGTGTAGCTGTAGAATAATATGGTGACTGGAGTATGGGTAGCTGTCCTCCAGTATGGTGACTGGAGTATGGGTAGCTGTCCCCCAATATGGTGAGGGGAGTAAGGGTAGCTGTAGGCCAATATGGTGACTGCATTATGGGTAGCTGTAGCCCAGTATTGTGACTGGAGCATGTGTAGCTGTAGACCAATATGGTGACAGGAGTATGGGTAGCTGTAGCACAATATGGTGACTGGAGTATGTGTATCTGTAGGCCAATATGGTGACTGGAGTATGGGTAGCTGTCCCCCAGTATGGTGACTGGAGTATGGGTAGCTGCAGAACAATATGGTGACTTGAGTATGGGTAGCTGTCCCCCAATATGGTGACTGGAGTATGGGTATCTGCAGCCCAATATGCTGACTGCAGTATGGGTAGCTGTAGGCCAATATGGTGACTGGAGTATGGGCAGCTGTCCCCCAATATGGTGACTGGAGAATGTGTAGCTGTAGGTTAATATGGTGACTGGAGTATGGGTAGCTGTCCCCCAGTATGGTGGCTGGAGTATGGGTAGCTGCAGGCCAATATGGTGACTGGAGTATGGGTAGCTGTCCCCCAATATGGTGGCTGGAGTATGGGCAGCTGTTCCCCAATATGGTGACTGGAGTATGTGTAGCTGCAGGCCAATATGGCGACTGGAGTATGGGTAGCTGTCCCCCAGTATGGTGACTGGAGTAAGGGTAGCTGTCCCCCAGTATGGTGACTGGAGTATGTGTAGCTGTAGGTTAATATGGTGACTGGAGTATGGGTAGCTGTCCCCAAGTATGGTGGCTGGAGTATGGGTAGCTGCAGGCCAATATGGTGACTGGAGTATGGGTAGCTGTCCCCCAATATGGTGACTGGATTGTGGGTAGCTGTCCCCCAATATGGTGACTGGAGTATGGTTAGCTGCACGCCAATATGGCGACTGGAGTATGGGTAGCTGTCCCCCAGTATGGTGACTGGAGTAAGGGTAGCTGTCCCCCAGTATGGTGACTGGAGTATGGGTAGCTGTAGCCCATTATGGTGACTGGAGTATGGGTAGCTGTAGCCCAATATGGTGAATGGAGTATGGGTAGCTGTCCCCCAATATGGTGAATGGAGTATGGGCAGCTGTCCCCCAATATGGTGACTGGAGTATGTGTAGCTGTAGGTTAATATGGTGACTGGAGTATGGGTAGCTGTCCCCCAGTATGGTGGCTGGAGTATGGGTAGCTGCAGGCCAATATGGTGACTGGAGTATGGGTAGCTGTCCCCCAATATGGTGGCTGGAGTATGGGCAGCTGTCCCCCAATATGGTGACTGGAGTATGTGTAGCTGTCCCCCAATATGGTGACTGGAGTATGGGTAGCTGTCCCCCAGTATGGTGACTGGAGTATGGGTAGCTGTCCCCCAATATTGTGAATGGAGTATGGGTAGCTGTCCCCCAATATGGTGACTGGAATTATGGGCAGCTGTCCCCCAATATGGTGACTGGAGTATGTGTAGCTGTAGAATAATATGGTGACTGGAGTATGGGTAGCTGTCCTCCAGTATGGTGACTGGAGTATGGGTAGCTGTCCCCCAATATGGTGAGGGGAGTAAGGGTAGCTGTAGGCCAATATGGTGACTGCATTATGGGTAGCTGTAGCCCAGTATTGTGACTGGAGTATGTGTAGCTGTAGACCAATATGGTGACAGGAGTATGGGTAGCTGTAGCACAATATGGTGACTGGAGTATGTGTATCTGTAGGCCAATATGGTGACTGGAGTATGGGTAGCTGTCCCCCAGTATGGTGACTGGAGTATGTGTAGCTGTCCCCAGTATGGTGACTGGAGTGTGGGTAGCTGCAGCCCAATATGGTGACTGCAGTATGGGTAGCTGTAGGCCAATATGGTGACTGGAGTATGGGTGGCTGTAGCCCAATATGTTGACTGGAGTATGTGTATCTGTAGGCCAATATGGTGACTGGAGTATGGGTAGCTGTCCCCCAGTATGGTGACTGGAGTATGGGTAGCTGACCCCAAAAATGGTGACTGGAGTATGGGTAGCTGTCCCCCAGTATGGTGACTGGAATGTGGGTAGCTGTCCCCCAATAAGGTGACTGGAGTATGGGTAGCTGCAGGCCAATATGGCGACTGGAGTATGGGTAGCTGTCCCCCAGTATGGTGACTGGAGTAAGGGTAGCTGTCCCCAGTATGGTGACTGGAGTATGGGTAGCTGCAGCCCCAATATGGTGACTGGAGTATGGGTTGCTGCAGGCCAATATGGTGACTGGAGTATGGTAGCTGTCCCCCAATATGGTGAGGGGAGTAAGGGTAGCTGTAGGCCAATATGGTGACTGCATTATGGGTAGCTGTAGCCCAGTATTGTGACTGGAGTATGTGTAGCTGTAGACCAATATGGTGACAGGAGAATGGGTAGCTGTAGCACAATATGGTGACTGGAGTATGTGTATCTGTAGGCCAATATGGTGACTGGAGTATGGGTAGCTGTCCCCCAGTATGGTGACTGGAGTATGTGTAGCTGTCCCCAGTATGGTGACTGGAGTGTGGGTAGCTGCAGCCCAATATGGTGACTGCAGTATGGGTAGCTGTAGGCCAATATGGTGACTGGAGTATGGGTAGCTGTAGCCCAATATGGTGACTGGAGTATGTGTATCTGTAGGCCAATATGGTGACTGGAGTATGGGTAGCTGTCCCCCAGTATGGTGACTGGAGTATGGGTAGCTGACCCCAAAAATGGTGACTGGAGTATGGGTAGCTGTCCCCCAGTATGGTGACTGGAATGTGGGTAGCTGTCCCCCAATAAGGTGACTGGAGTATGGGTAGCTGCAGGCCAATATGGCGACTGGAGTATGGGTAGCTGTCCCCCAGTATGGTGACTGGAGTAAGGGTAGCTGTCCCCAGTATGGTGACTGGAGTATGGGTAGCTGCAGCCCCAATATGGTGACTGGAGTATGGGTTGCTGCAGGCCAATATGGTGACTGGAGTATGGGTAGCTGTCCCCCAGTATGGTGACTGGAGTATTGGTAGCTGTCCCCCAGTATGGTGACTGGAGTATGGGTAGCTGTAGCCCAGTACTGTGACTGGAGTATGGTAGCTGTAGCCCAATATGGTGACTGGAGTATGGCTAGCTGCAACCCAGTATTGTAACTGGGGTATGGGTAGCTGTAGGCCAATATGGTGTCTGGAGTATGGTTAGCTGTCCCCCAATATGATGACTGGAGTATGGGTAGCTGTAGGCCAATATGGTGACTGGAGTATGGGTAGCTGTCCCCCAGTATGGTGACTGGAGTATGGGTAGCTGCAGGCCAATATGGCGACTGGAGTATGGGTAGCTGTCCCCCAATATGGTGACTGGAGTATGGGTAGCTGTCCCCCAGTATGGTGACTGGAGTATGGGTAGATGTAGCACAATATGGTGAATGGAGTATGGGTAGCTGTCCCCCAATATGGTGAATGGAGTATGGGCAGCTGTCCCCCAGTATGGTGGCTGGAGTATGGGTAGCTGCAGGCCAATATGGTGACTGGAGTATGGGTAGCTGTCCCCCAATATGGTGGCTGGAGTATGGGCAGCTGTTCCCCAATATGGTGACTGGAGTATGTGTAGCTGCAGGCCAATATGGCGACTGGAGTATGGGTAGCTGTCCCCCAGTATGGTGACTGGAGTAAGGGTAGCTGTCCCCCAGTATGGTGACTGGAGTATGTGTAGCTGTAGGTTAATATGGTGACTGGAGTATGGGTAGCTGTCCCCAAGTATGGTGGCTGGAGTATGTGTAGCTGCAGGCCAATATGGTGACTGGAGTATGGGTAGCTGTCCCCCAATATGGTGGACTGGATTGTGGGTAGCTGTCCCCCAATATGGTGACTGGAGTATGGGTAGCTGCAGGCCAATATGGCGACCTGGAGTATGGGTAGCTGTCCCCCAGTATGGTGACTGGAGTAAGGGTAGCTGTCCCCCAGTATGGTGACTGGAGTATGGGTAGCTGTAGCCCATTATGGTGACTGGAGTATGGGTAGCTGTAGCCCAATATGGTGAATGGAGTATGGGTAGCTGTCCCCCAATATGGTGAATGGGGTATGGGCAGCTGTCCCCCAATATGGTGACTGGAGTATGTGTAGCTGTAGGTTAATATGGTGACTGGAGTATGGGTAGCTGTCCCCCAGTATGGTGGCTGGAGTATGGGTAGCTGCAGGCCAATATGGTGACTGGAGTATGGGTAGCTGTCCCCCAATATGGTGACTGGAGTATGGGTAGCTGTCCCCCAGTATGGTGACTGGAGTATGGGTAGCTGTCCCCCAATATGGTGAATGGAGTATGGGTAGCTGTCCCCCAATATGGTGACTGGAATTATGGGCAGCTGTCCCCCAATATGGTGACTGGAGTATGTGTAGCTGTAGAATAATATGGTGACTGGAGTATGGGTAGCTGTCCTACAGTATGGTGACTGGAGTATGGGTAGCTGTCCCCCAATATGGTGAGGGGAGTAAGGGTAGCTGTAGGCCAATATGGTGACTGCATTATGGGTAGCTGTAGCCCAGTATTGTGACTGGAGTATGTGTAGCTGTAGACCAATATGGTGACAGGAGTATGGGTAGCTGTAGCACAATATGGTGACTGGAGTATGTGTATCTGTAGGCCAATATGGTGACTGGAGTATGGGTAGCTGTCCCCCAGTATGGTGACTGGAGTATGGGTAGCTGCAGAACAATATGGTGACTTGAGTATGGGTAGCTGTCCCCCAATATGGTGACTGGAGTATGGGTATCTGCAGCCCAATATGGTGACTGCAGTATGGGTAGCTGTAGGCCAATATGGTGACTGGAGTATGGGTAGCTGTCCCCCAGTATGGTGACTGGAGTATGTGTAGCTGTCCCCAGTATGGTGACTGGAGTGTGGGTAGCTGCAGCCCAATATGGTGACTGCAGTATGGGTAGCTGTAGGCCAATATGGTGACTGGAGTATGGGTAGCTGTAGCCCAATATGGTGACTGGAGTATGTGTATATGTAGGCCAATATGGTTACTGGAGTATGGGTAGCTGTCCCCCAGTATGGTGACTGGAGTATGGGTAGCTGACCCCAAAAATGGTGACTGGAGTATGGGTAGCTGTCCCCCAGTATGGTGACTGGAATGTGGGTAGCTGTCCCCCAATAAGGTGACTGGAGTATGGGTAGCTGCAGGCCAATATGGCGACTGGAGTATGGGTAGCTGTCCCCCAGTATGGTGACTGGAGTAAGGGTAGCTGTCCCCAGTATGGTGACTGGAGTATGGGTAGCTGCAGCCCCAATATGGTGACTGGAGTATGGGTTGCTGCAGGCCAATATGGTGACTGGAGTATGGGTAGCTGTCCCCCAGTATGGTGACTGGAGTATTGGTAGCTGTCCCCCAGTATGGTGACTGGAGTATGGGTAGCTGTAGCCCAGTACTGTGACTGGAGTATGGGTAGCTGTAGCCCAATATGGTGACTGGAGTATGGCTAGCTGCAGCCCAGTATTGTACTGGGGTATGGGTAGCTGTAGGCCAATATGGTGTCTGGAGTATGGTTAGCTGTCCCCCAATATGATGACTGGAGTATGGGTAGCTGTAGGCCAATATGGTGACTGGAGCATGGGTAGCTGTCCCCCAGTATGGTGACTGGAGTATGGGTAGCTGCAGGCCAATATGGCGACTGGAGTATGGGTAGCTGTCCCCCAATATGGTGACTGGAGTATGGGTAGCTGTCCCCCAGTATGGTGACTGGAGTATGGGTAGCTGTAGCACAATATGGTGAATGGAGTATGGGTAGCTGTCCCCCAATATGGTGAATGGAGTATGGGCAGCTGTCCCCCAATATGGTGACTGGAGTATGTGTAGCTGTAGGTTAATATGGTGACTGGAGTATGGGTAGCTGTCCCCCAGTATGGTGGCTGGGAGTATGGGTAGCTGCAGGCCAATATGGTGACTGGAGTATGGGTAGCTGTCCCTCAATATGGTGGCTGGAGTATGTGTAGCTGTCCCCCAATATGGTGACTGGAGTATGGGTAGCTGTCCCCCAGTATGGTGACTGGAGTATGGGTAGCTGTCCCCCAATATGGTGATAGGGAGTATGGGTAGCTGTCCCCCAATATGGTGACTGGAGTATGGGCAGCTGTCCCCCAATATGGTGACTGGAGTTTGTGTAGCTGTAGAATAATATGGTGACTGGAGTATGGTAGCTTCCCCCAGTATGGTGACTGGAGTATGGGTAGCTGTCCCCCAATATGGTGAGTGGAGTATGGGTAGCTGTAGGCCAATATGGTGACTGGATTATGGGTAGCTGTCCCCCAGTATGGTGACTGGAGTATGGGTAGCTGTAGCCCATTATGGTGACTGGAGTATGGGTAGCTGTAGCCCAATATGGTGAATGGAGTATGGGTAGCTGTCCCCCAATATGGTGAATGGAGTATGGGCAGCTGTCCCCCAATATGGTGACTGGAGTATGTTGTATCTGTAGGTTAATATGGTGACTGGAGTATGGGTAGCTGTCCCCCAGTATGGTGGGCTGGAGTATGGGTAGCTGCAGGCCAATATGGTGACTGGAGTATGGGTAGCTGTCCCCAATATGGTGGCTGGAGTATGGGCAGCTGTCCCCCAATATGGTGACTGGAGTATGTGTAGCTGTCCCCCAATATGGTGACTGGAGTATGGGTAGCTGTCCCCCAGTATGGGTGACTGGAGTATGGGTAGCTGTCCCCAAATATGGTGAAATGGAGTATGGGTAGCTGTCCCCCAATATGGTGACTGGAATTATGGGCAGCTGTCCCCCAATATGGTGACTGGAGTATGTGTAGCTGTAGAATAATATGGTGACTGGAGTATGGGTAGCTGTCCTACAGTATGGTGACTGGAGTATGGGTAGCTGTCCCCCAATATGGTGAGGGGAGTAGGGTAGCTGTAGGCCAATATGGTGACTGCATTATGGGTAGCTGTAGCCCAGTATTGTGACTGGAGTATGTGTAGCTGTAGACCAATATGTGACAGGAGTATGGGTAGCTGTAGCACAATATGGTGACTGGAGTATGTGTATCTGTAGGCCAATATGGTGACTGGAGTATGGGTAGCTGTCCCCCAGTATGGTGACTGGAGTATGGGTAGCTGCAGAACAATATGGTGACTTGAGTATGGGGTAGCTGTCCCCAATATGGTGACTGGAGTATGGGTATCTGCAGCGCCAATATGGTGACTGCAGTATGGGTAGCTGTAGGCCAATATGGTGACTGGAGTATGGGTAGCTGTCCCCCAGTATGGTGACTGGAGTATGTGTAGCTTGTCCCCAGTATGGTGACTGGAGTGTGGGTAGCTGCAGGCCCAATATGGTGACTGCAGTATGGGTAGCTGTAGGGCAATATGGTGACTGCAGTATGGGTAGCTGTCCCCCCAATATGGTTACTGGAGTATGGGTAGCTGTCCCCCAGTATGGTGACTGGAGTATGGGTAGCTGACCCCAAAAATGGTGACTGGAGTATGGGTAGCTGTCCCCCAATATGGTGACTGGAGTATGGGCAGCTGTCCCCCAATATGGTGACTGGAGTATGTGTAGCTGTAGGTTATTATAGTGACTGGAGTATGGGTAGCTGTCCCCCAATATGGTGACTGCAGTATGGGTAGCTGTAGGCCAATATGGTGACTGGAGTATGGGTAGCTGTAGCCCACTATGGTGACTGGAGTATGTGTATCTGTAGGCCAATATGGTGACTGGAGTATGGGTAGCTGTCCCCAGTATGGTGACTGGAGTGTGGGTAGCTGCAGAACAATATGGTGACTTGAGTATGGGTAGCTGTCCCCCAATATGGTGACTGGAGTATGGGTAGTTGCAGCCCAATATGGTGACTGCAGTATGGGTAGCTGTAGGCCAATATGGTGACTGGAGTATGGGTAGCTGTCCCCGCAGTATGGTGACTGGAGTATGTGTAGCTGTCCCCAGTATGGTGACTGGAGTGTGGGTAGCTGCAGCCCAATATGGGTGACTGCAAGTATGGGTAGCTGTAGGCCAATAGGTTGACTGGAGTATGGGTAGCTGTAGCCCAATATGGTGACTGGAGTATGGGTAGCTGACCCCAAAAATGGGTGACTGGATATGGGTAGCTGCAGGCCAATATGGCGACTGGAGTAGGGGTAGCTGTCCCCCAGTATGGTGACTGGAGTAAGGGTAGCTGTCCCCCAGTATGGTGCTGGAGTATGGGTAGCTGCAGGCCAATATGTGACTGGAGTATGGGTAGCTGTCCCCAGATATGGGTGGCTGGAGTATGGGCAGCTGACCCCAAAAATGGTGACTGGAGTATGGGTAGCTGTCCCCCAATATGGTGACTGGAGTATGGGCAGCTGTCCCCCAATATGGTGACTGGAGTATGTGTAGCTGTAGGTTATTATAGTGACTGGAGTATGGGTAGCTGTCCCCCAATATGGTGACTGCAGTATGGGTAGCTGTAGGCCAATATGGTGACTGGAGTATGGGTAGCTGTCCCCCCAGTATGGTGACTGGAGTATGGGTAGCTGACCCCAAAAATGGTGACTGGAGTATGGGTAGCTGTCCCCCAATATGGTGACTGGAGTATGGGCAGCTGTCCCCCAATATGGTGACTGGAGTATGTGTAGCTGTAGGTTATTATAGTGACTGGAGTATGGGTAGCTGTCCCCCAATATGGTGACTGCAGTATGGGTAGCTGTAGGCCAATATGGTGACTGGAGTATGGGTAGCTGTAGCCCACTATGGTGACTGGAGTATGTGTATCTGTAGGCCAATATGGTGACTGGGAGTATGGGTAGCTGTCCCCCAGTATGGTGACTGGAGTGTGGGTAGCTGCAGAACAATATGGTGACTTGAGTATGGGTAGCTGTCCCCCAATATGGTGACTGGAGTATGGGTAGTTGCAGCCCAATATGGTGACTGCAGTATGGGTAGCTGTAGGCCATATGGTGACTGGAGTATGGTAGCTGTCCCGCAGTATGGTGACTGGAGTATGTGTAGCTGTCCCCAGTATGGTGACTGGAGTGTGGGTAGCTGCAGCCCAATATGGTGACTGCAGTATGGTAGCTGTAGGCCAATAGGTTGACTGGAGTATGGGTAGCTGTAGCCCAATATGGTGACTGGAGTATGGGTAGCTGACCCCAAAAATGGTGACTGGAGTATGGGTAGCTGCAGGCCAATATGGCGACTGGAGTATGGGTAGCTGTCCCCCAGTATGGTGACTGGAGTAAGGGTAGCTGTCCCCCAGTATGGTGGCTGGAGTATGGGTAGCTGCAGGCCAATATGGTGACTGGAGTATGGGTAGCAGTCCCCATATATGGTGGCTGGAGTATGGTAGCTGCAGCCATATGGCAACTGGAGTATGGGTAGCTGTCCCCCCACATGGGGACTGGCTACTGGAGTATGGTAGCTGTCCCCCAATATGGTGAATGGAGTATGGGTAGCTGTCCCCCAATATGGTGACCTGGAGTATGGGTAGCTGTCCCCAGTATGGTGACTGGAGTATGGGTAGCTGCAGGCCAATATGGTGACTGGAGTATGGGTAGCTGTCCCCAATATGTGACTGGAGTATGGGTAGCTGTCCCCCAGTATGGTGACTGGAGTATGGGTAGCTGCAGAACCCAATATTGGTGACTTGAGAATGGGTAGCTGTCCCCCAATATGGTGACTGGAGTATGGGTTAGTTGCAGCCCAATATGGGACTGGAGTATGTGTAGATGTAGCCAATATGGTGACTGGAGTATGGGTAGCTGTCCGCAGTATGGTGGACTGGAGTATGGTGTAGCTGTCCCCCAGTCTGGTGACTGGAGTGTGGGTAGCTGCAGCCCAATATGGTGACTGCAGTATGGGTAGCTGTAGGCCAATATGGTGACTGGAGTATGGGTAGCTGTAGCCCAATATGGTGACTGGAGTATGGGTAGCTGACCCCAAAAATGGTGACTGGAGTATGGGTAGCTGCAGGCCAATATGGCGACTGGAGTATGGGTAGCTGTCCCCCAGTATGGTGACTGGAGTAAGGGTAGCTGTCCCCCAGTATGGTGGCTGGAGTATGGGTAGCTGCAGGCCAATATGGTGACTGGAGTATGGGTAGCTGTCCCCCAATATGGTGGCTGGAGTATGGGTAGCTGCAGGCCAATATGGTGACTGGAGTATGGGTAGCTGTCCCCCAATATGGTGAATGGAGTATGGGTAGCTGTCCCCCAATATGGTGACTGGAGTATGGGCAGCTGTCCCCCCAATATGGTGACTGGAGTATGTGTAGCTGTAGGTTAATATGGTGACTGGAGTATGGGTAGCTGTCCCCCAATATGGTGACTGCAGTATGGGTAGCTGTATGCCAATATGGTGACTGGAGTATGGGTAGCTGTAGCCCAATATGGTGACTGGAGTATGTGTATGTAGGCCAATATGGTGACTGGAGTATGGGTATCTGTCCCCCAGTATGGTGACTGGAGTATGGGTAGCTGCAGAACAATATGGTGACTTGAGTATGGGTAGCTGTCCCCCAATATGGTGACTGGAGTATGGGTAGTTGCAGCCCAATATGGTGACTGCAGTATGGGTAGCTGTAGGCCAATATGGTGACTGGAGTATGGGTAGCTGTAGCCCAATATGGTGACTGGAGTATGGGTAGCTGTCCCGCAGTATGGTGACTGGAGTATGTGTAGCTGTCCCCAGTATGGTGACTGGAGTGTGGGTAGCTGCAGCCCAATATGGTGACTGCAGTATGGGTAGCTGTAGGCCAAAATGGTGACTGGAGTATGGGTAGCTGTAGCCTAATATGGTGACTGGAGTATGGGTAGCTGACCCCAAAAATGGTGACTGGAGTATGGGTAGCTGCCTCCAGTATGGTGACTGGAATGTGGGTAGCTGTCCCCCAATAAGGTGACTGGAGTATGGGTAGCTGCAGGCCAATATGGTGACTGGAGTATGGGTTGCTGCAGGCCAATATGGTGACTGGAGTATGGGTAGCTGTCCCCCAGTATGGTGACTGGAGTATTGGTAGCTGTCCCCCAGTACTGACTGGAGTATGGGTAGCTGTAGCCAATATGGTGACTGGAGTATGGCTAGCTGCAACCCAGTATGGTACTGGGGTATGGGTAGATGTAGGCCAATATGGTGTCTGGAGTATGGTTAGCTGTCCCCCAATATGATGACTGGAGTATGGGTAGCTGAAGGCCAATATGGTGACTGGAGTATGGGTAGCTGTCCCCCATATGGTGACTGGAGTATGGGTAGCTGCAGGCCAATATGGCGACTGGAGTATGGGTAGCTGTCCCCAATATGGTGACTGGAGTATGGGTAGCTGTCCCCCAGTATGGTGACTGGAGTATGGGTAGCTGTAGCACAATATGGTGAATGGAGTATGGGTAGCTGTCCCCCAATATGGTGAATGGAGTATGGGCAGCTGTCCCCCAATATGGTGACTGGAGTATGTGTAGCTGTAGGTTAATATGGTGACTGGAGTATGGGTAGCTGTCCCCAGTATGGTGGCTGGAGTATGGGTAGCTGCAGGCCAATATGGTGACTGGAGTATGGGTAGCTGTCCCCAATATGGTGGCTGGAGTATGGGCAGCTGTCCCCAATATGGTGACTGGAGTATGTGTAGCTGTCCCCCAATATGGTGACTGGAGTAGTATGGGTAGCTGTCCCCCAGTATGGTGACTGGAGTATGGGTAGCTGTCCCCCAATATGGTGAATGGAGTATGGGTAGCTGTCCCCCAATATGGTGACTGGAGTATGGGCAGCTGTCCCCCAATATGGTGACTGGAGTATGTGTAGCTGTAGAATAATATGGTGACTGGAGTATGGGTAGCTGTCCCCCCATATGGTGACTGGAGTATGGGTAGCTGTCCCCCAATATGGTGAGTGGAGTATGGGTAGCTGTAGGCCAATATGGTGACTGGAGTATGGGTAGCTGTCCCCCAGTATGGTGACTGGAGTATGGGTAGCTGCAGACAATATGGTGACTTCAGTATGGGTAGCTGTCCCCCAATATGGTGACTGGAGTATGGTAGTTGCAGCCCAATATGGTGACTGCAGTATGGGTAGCTGTAGGCCAATATGGTGACTGGAGTATGGGTAGCTGTAGCCCAATATGGTGACTGGAGTATGGGTAGCTGTCCCCAGTATGGTGACTGGAGTATGGGTAGCTGTCCCCAGTATGGTGACTGGAGTGTGGGTAGCTGCAGCCAATATGGTGACTGCAGTATGGGTAGCTGTAGGCCAATATGGTGACTGGAGTATGGGTAGCTGTGCCAATATGGTGACTGGAGTATGGGTAGCTGACCCCAAAAATGGTGACTGGAGTATGGGTAGCTGTCCTCCAGTATGGTGACTGGAATGTGGGTAGCTGTCCCCCAATATGGTGACTGGAGTATGGGTAGCTGCAGGCCAATATGGTGACTGGAGTATGGGTTGCTGCAGGCCAATATGGTGACTGGAGTATGGGTAGCTGTCCCCCAGTATGGTGACTGGAGTATTGGTAGCTGTCCCCCAGTATGGTGACTGGAGTATGGGTAGCTGTAGCCCAGTATATGACTGGAGTATGGGTAGCTGAGCCCAATATGTGACTGGAGTATGGCTAGCTGCAACCCAGTATGGTAACTGGGGTATGGGTAGATGTAGGCCAATATGGTTGTGGGAGTATGGTTAGCTGTCCCCAATATGATGACTGGAGTATGGTAGCTGAAGGCCAATATGGTGACTGGAGTATGGGTAGCTGTTCCCCAGTATGGTGACTGGAGTATGGGTAAGCTGCAGGCCAATATGGCGACTGGAGTATGGGTAGCTGTCCCCCAATATGTGACTGGAGTATGGGTAGCTGTCCCCAGTATGGT